>NC_092735.1:4554210-4826710 GCF_047496885.1 Scyliorhinus torazame
CAGTGTTACCCAATGGCAGGGACATTACCCACTGTGTAACCCAATGGCAGGGACATTACCCACTGTGTAACCCAATGGCAGGGACATTACCCACTGTGACACCCAATGGCAGGGACATTACCCACTGTGACACCCAATGGCAGGGACATTACCCACAGTGTTACCCAATGGCAGGGACATTACCCACTGTGACACCTATTGGCAGGTACATTACCCACTGTGTTACCCAATGGCAGGGACATGACCCAGTGTGTCACCCAATGGCAGGGACATTACCAACTGTGACACCCAATGGCAGGGACATTACCCAGTGTGTCACCCAATGGCAGGGACATAACCAACTGTGACACCCAATGGCAGGGACATTACCCACTGTGTTAACCAATGGCAGGGACATTACCCAGTGTGACACCCAATGGCAGTGACATTACCCACTGTGACACCCAATGGCAGGGACATTACCCACCGTGACACCCAATGGCTGGGACATTACCCAACTGTGTTAACCAATGGCAGGGACATTACCCAGTGTGTCACCCAATGGCAGGGACATTACCGACTGTGACACCCAATGGCAGGGACATTGCCCACACTGTTACCCAATGGTAGAGACATTACCCACTGTGACACCCAATGGCAGGGACATTACCCACAGTGTTACCCAATGGCAGGGACATTACCGACTGTTACCCAATGGCAGTGACATTACCCACTGTGTTACCCAATGGCAATGACGTTACCCACTGTGTTACCCACAGGCAGGGACATTACCGACTGTGTTACCCAATGGCAGGGACATTACCCACTGTGACACCCAATGGCAGGGACATTACCGACTGTGTTACCCAATGGCAGGGACCTTACCCACTGTTACACATTGGCAGGGACATTACCACTGTGTTACCCAATGGCAGGGACATTACCCACTGTGTTACCCAATGGCAGGGACATTACCAACTGTGTTACCTAATGGCAGGGACGTTACCCACTGTGACACCCAATGGCAGGGACATTACCCACTGTGTTACTCAATGGCAGGGACATTACCCACTGTGTTACCCAATGGCAGGGACATTACCCACTGTGACACCCAATGGCAGGGACATTACCCACACAGTGTTACTCAATGGCAGGGACATTACCCACTGTGTTACTCAATGGCAGGGACATTACCCACTGTGACACCCAATGACAGGGACATTACCGACTGTGTTACCCAATGGCAGGGACATTACCCAGTGTGTCACCCAATGACAGGGACATTACCGACTGTGTTACCCAATGGCAGGGACATTACCCAGTGTGTCACCCAATGGCAGGGACATTACCCACTGTGACACCCAATGGCAGGGACATTACCCACAGTGTTACCCAATGGCAGGGACATTACCCACTGTGACACCCAATGGCAGGGACATTACCCACTGTGTTACACAATGGCAGGGACATTACCCACTGTGTTACCCAATGGCAGGGCATTACCCACAGTGTTACCCAATGGCAGGACATTGCCCACTGTGTTACCCACAGGCAGGGACATTACCCACTGTCTTACCCAATGGCAGAGACATTATCCACTGTGTTACCCAATGGCAGGGACATTACCCACGGTGACACCCAATGGCAGGGACATTACCCACTGTGTTACCCAATGGCAGGGACATTACCGACTGTAACACCCAATGGCAGTGACATTACCCACTGTGTTACCCAATGGCAGTGACATTACCCACTGTGTTATCCAATGGCAGGGACATTACCCACTGTGTTACCCAATGGCAGGGACATTACCGACTGTGTTACCCAATGGCAGGGACATTACCGACTGTACACCCAATGGCAGGGACATTACCCACACTGTTACCCAATGGCAGGGACAGTACCCACTGTGACACCCAATGGCAGTGACATTACCCACTGTGTTACCCAATGGCAGGGACATTACCCACAGTGTTACCCAATGGCAGGGACATTACCCACTGTGTTACCCAATGGCAGGGACATTACCCACACTGTTACCCAATGGCAGGGACAGTACCCACTGTGTTACCCAATGGCAGGGACATTACCGACTGTGTTACCCAATGGCAGGGACATTACCGACTGTACACCCAATGGCAGGGACATTACCCACACTGTTACCCAATGGCAGGGACAGTACCCACTGTGACACCCAATGGCAGTGACATTACCCACTGTGTTACCCAATGGCAGGGACATTACCCACAGTGTTACCCAATGGCAGGGACATTACCCACTGTGTTACCCAATGGCAGGGACATTACCCACACTGTTACCCAATGGCAGGGACAGTACCCACTGTGACACCCAATGGCAGTGACATTACCCACTGTGTTACCCAATGGCAGGGTCAGTGTAATAAACCTGCAGTGTGCTGTTTAGTGTAATAAACCTGCAGTGTGCTGTTTACTGTGTAATTAACCTGCAGTGTGCTGTTTACTGTGTAATAAACCTGCAGTGTGCTGTTTACTGTGTAATAAACCTGCAGTGTGCTGTTTACTGTGTAATAAACCTGCAGTGTGCTGTTTACTGTGTAATAAACCTGCAGTGTGCTGTTTAGTGTAATAAACCTGCAGTGTGCTGTTTAGTGTAATAAACCTGCAGTGTGCTGTTTACTGTGTAATAAACCTGCAGTGTGCTGTTTACTGTGTAATAAACCTGCAGTGTGCTGTTTACAGTGTAATAAACCTGCAGTGTGCTGTTTAGTGTAATAAACCTGCAGTGTGCTGTTTACTGTGTAATAAACCTGCAGTGTGCTGTTTACTGTGTAATAAACCTGCAGTGTGCTGTTTACTGTGTAATAAACCTGCAGTGTGCTGTTTACTGTGTAATAAACCTGCAGTGTGCTGTTTACTGTGTAATAAACCTGCAGTGTGCTGTTTACTGTGTAATAAACCTGCAGTGTGCTGTTTACTGTGTAATAAACCTGCAGTGTGCTGTTTACTGTGTAATAAACCTGCAGTGTGCTGTTTACTGTGTAATAAACCTGCAGTGTGCTGTTTACTGTGTAATAAACCTGCAGTGTGCTGTTTACTGTGTAATAAACCTGCAGTGTGCTGTTTACTGTGTAATAAACCTGCAGTGTGCTGTTTACTGTGTAATAAACCTGCAGTGTGCTGTTTAGTGTAATAAACCTGCAGTGTGCTGTGTACTGTGTAATAAACCTGCAGTGTGCTGTTTAGTGTAATAAACATGCAATGTGCTGTTTACTGTGTAATAAACCTGCAGTGTGCTGTTTACAGTGTAATAAACCTGCAGTGTGCTGTTTAGTGTAATAAACCTGCAGTGTGCTGTTTAGTGTAATAAACCTGCAGTGTGCTGTTTACTGTGTAATAAACCTGCAGTGTGCTGTTTACTGTGTAATAAACCTGCAGTGTGCTGTTTACAGTGTAATAAACCTGCAGTGTGCTGTTTACTGTGCAATAAACCTGCAGTGTGCTGTTTACTGTGTAATAAACCTGCAGTGTGCTGTTTACTGTGTAATAAACCTGCAGTGTGCTGTTTACTGTGTAATAAACCTGCAGTGTGCTGTTTACTGTGTAATAAACCTGCAGTGTGCTGTTTACAGTGTAATAAACCTGCAGTGTGCTGTTTACTGTGTAATAAACCTGCAGTGTGCTGTTTACTGTGTAATAAACCTGCAGTGTGCTGTTTACTGTGTAATAAACCTGCAGTGTGCTGTTTACTGTGTAATAAACCTGCAGTGTGCTGTTTACTGTGTAATAAACCTGCAGTGTGCTGTTTACAGTGTAATAAACCTGCAGTGTGCTGTTTACTGTGTAATAAACCTGCAGTGTGCTGTTTAGTGTAATAAACCTGCAGTGTGCTGTTTAGTGTAATAAGCCTGCAGTGTGCTGTTTACAGTGTAATAAACCTGCAGTGTGCTGTTTACTGTGTAATAAACCTGCAGTGTGCTGTTTAGTGTAATAAACCTGCAGTGTGCTGTTTAGTGTAATAAGCCTGCAGTGTGCTGTTTACAGTGTAATAAACCTGCAGTGTGCTGTTTACTGTGTAATAAACCTGCAGTGTGCTGTTTACTGTGTAATAAACCTGCAGTGTGCTGTTTACTGTGTAATAAACCTGCAGTGTGCTGTTTAGTGTAATAAACCTGCAGTGTGCTGTTTACTGTGTAATAAGCCTGCAGTGTGCTGTTTACAGTGTAATAAACCTGCAGTGTGCTGTTTACTGTGTAATAAACCTGCAGTGCGCTGTTTAGTGTAATAAACCTGCAGTGCGCTGTTTAGTGTAATAAACCTGCAGTGTGCTGTTTAGTGTAATAAACCTGCAGTGTGCTGTTTACTGTGTAATAAACCTGCAGTGTGCTGTTTAGTGTAATAAACCTGCAGTGTGCTGTTTACTGTGTAATAAGCCTGCAGTGTGCTGTTTACAGTGTAATAAACCTGCAGTGTGCTGTTTACTGTGTAATAAACCTGCAGTGTGCTGTTTACTGTGTAATAAACCTGCAGTGTGCTGTTTACAGTGTAATAAACCTGCAGTGTGCTGTTTAGTGTAATAAACCTGCAGTGTGCTGTTTAGTGTAATAAACCTGCAGTGTGCTGTTTACTGTGTAATAAACCTGCAGTGTGCTGTTTACTGTGTAATAAACCTGCAGTGTGCTGTTTACTGTGTAATAAACCTGCAGTGCGCTGTTTAGTGTAATAAACCTGCAGTGCGCTGTTTAGTGTAATAAACCTGCAGTGTGCTGTTTAGTGTAATAAACCTGCAGTGTGCTGTTTACTGTGTAATAAACCTGCAGTGTGCTGTTTACTGTGTAATAAACCTGCAGTGTGCTGTTTACAGTGTAACAAACCTGCAGTGTGCTGTTCACTGTGTAATAAACCTGCAGTGTGCTGTTTAGTGTAATAAACCTGCAGTGTGCTGTTTACAGTGTAATAAACCTGCAGTGTGCTGTTCACTGTGTAATAAACCTGCAGTGTGCTGTTTAGTGTAATAAACCTGCAGTGTGCTGTTTACTGTGTAATAAACCTGCAGTGTGCTGTTTACAGTGTAATAAGCCTGCAGTGTGCTGTTTACTGTGTAATAAACCTGCAGTGTGCTGTTTACAGTGTAACAAACCTGCAGTGTGCTGTTCACTGTGTAATAAACCTGCAGTGTGCTGTTCAGTGTAATAAACCTGCAGTGTGCTGTTTACTGTGTAATAAACCTGCAGTGTGCTGTTTACAGTGTAACAAACCTGCAGTGTGCTGTTCACTGTGTAATAAACCTGCAGTGTGCTGTTCAGTGTAATAAACCTGCAGTGTGCTGTTTAGTGTATTAAACCTGCAGTGTGCTGTTTACTGTGTAATAAACCTGCAGTGTGCTGTTTACAGTGTAACAAACCTGCAGTGTGCTGTTTACAGTGTAATAAACCTGCAGTGTGCTGTTTAGTGTAATAAACCTGCAGTGTGCTGTTTACAGTGTAACAAACCTGCAGTGTGCTGTTTACAGTGTAACAAACCTGCAGTGTGCTGTTTACTGTGTAATAAACCTGCAGTGTGCTGTTTACAGTGTAATAAGCCTGCAGTGTGCTGTTCAGTGTAATAAACCTGCAGTGTGCTGTTTACTGTGTAATAAACCTGCAGTGTGCTGTTTACAGTGTAACAAACCTGCAGTGTGCTGTTCACTGTGTAATAAACCTGCAGTGTGCTGTTCAGTGTAATAAACCTGCAGTGTGCTGTTTAGTGTATTAAACCTGCAGTGTGCTGTTTACTGTGTAATAAACCTGCAGTGTGCTGTTTACAGTGTAACAAACCTGCAGTGTGCTGTTTACAGTGTAATAAACCTGCAGTGTGCTGTTTACTGTGTAATAAACCTGCAGTGTGCTGTTTACTGTGTAATAAACCTGCAGTGTGCTGTTTACTGTGTAATAAACCTGCAGTGTGCTGTTTACAGTGTAACAAACCTGCAGTGTGCTGTTTACAGTGTAATAAACCTGCAGTGTGCTGTTTACTGTGTAATAAACCTGCAGTGTGCTGTTTACTGTGTAATAAACCTGCAGTGTGCTGTTTACTGTGTAATAAACCTGCAGTGTGCTGTTTACAGTGTAACAAACCTGCAGTGTGCTGTTTACAGTGTAATAAACCTGCAGTGTGCTGTTTACTGTGTAATAAACCTGCAGTGTGCTGTTTACAGTGTAACAAACCTGCAGTGTGCTGTTTAGTGTAATAAACCTGCAGTGTGCTGTTTACTGTGTAATAAACCTGCAGTGTGCTGTTTAGTGTAATAAACCTGCAGTGTGCTGTTTACTGTGTAATAAACCTGCAGTGTGCTGTTTACTGTAATAAACCTGCAGTGTGCTGTTTAGTGTAATAAACCTGCAGTGTGCTGTTTAGTGTAATAAACCTGCAGTGTGCTGTTTACAGTGTAATAAACCTGCAGTGTGCTGTTCACTGTGTAATAAACCTGCAGTGTGCTGTTTAGTGTAATAAACCTGCAGTGTGCTGTTTAGTGTAATAAACCTGCAGTGTGCTGTTTAGTGTAATAAACCTGCAGTGTGCTGTTTACAGTGTAATAAACCTGCAGTGTGCTGTTCACTGTGTAATAAACCTGCAGTGTGCTGTTTAGTGTAATAAACCTGCAGTGTGCTGTTTACAGTGTAATAAACCTGCAGTGTGCTGTTCACTGTGTAATAAACCTGCAGTGTGCTGTTTACTGTGTAATAAACCTGCAGTGTGCTGTTTACTGTGTAATAAACCTGCAGTGTGCTGTTTAGTGTAATAAACCTGCAGTGTGCTGTTTAGTGTAATAAACCTGCAGTGTGCTGTTTACTGTGTAATAAACCTGCAGTGTGCTGTTTAGTGTGTAATAAACCTGCAGTGTGCTGTTTACAGTGTAATAAACCTGCAGTGTGCTGTTCACTGTGTAATAAACCTGCAGTGTGCTGTTTACTGTGTAATAAACCTGCAGTGTGCTGTTTAGTGTAATAAACCTGCAGTGTGCTGTTTAGTGTAATAAACCTGCAGTGTGCTGTTTAGTGTGTAATAAACCTGCAGTGTGCTGTTTACTGTGTAATAAACCTGCAGTGTGCTGTTTACTGTGTAATAAACCTGCAGTGTGCTGTTTACTGTGTAATAAACCTGCAGTGTGCTGTTTAGTGTAATAAACCTGCAGTGTGCTGTTTAGTGTAATAAACCTGCAGTGTGCTGTTTAGTGTGTAATAAACCTGCAGTGTGCTGTTTACAGTGTAATAAACCTGCAGTGTGCTGTTCACTGTGTAATAAACCTGCAGTGTGCTGTTTAGTGTAATAAACCTGCAGTGTGCTGTTTACTGTGTAATAAACCTGCAGTGTGCTGTTTAGTGTAATAAACCTGCAGTGTGCTGTTTAGTGTAATAAACCTGCAGTGTGCTGTTTAGTGTGTAATAAACCTGCAGTGTGCTGTTTACTGTGTAATAAACCTGCAGTGTGCTGTTTACAGTGTAACAAACCTGCAGTGTGCTGTTCACTGTGTAATAAACCTGCAGTGTGCTGTTTAGTGTAATAAACCTGCAGTGTGCTGTTTACAGTGTAATAAACCTGCAGTGTGCTGTTCACTGTGTAATAAACCTGCAGTGTGCTGTTTAGTGTAATAAACCTGCAGTGTGCTGTTTACTGTGTAATAAACCTGCAGTGTGCTGTTTACAGTGTAATAAGCCTGCAGTGTGCTGTTCAGTGTAATAAACCTGCAGTGTGCTGTTTACTGTGTAATAAACCTGCAGTGTGCTGTTCACTGTGTAATAAACCTGCAGTGTGCTGTTTAGTGTAATAAACCTGCAGTGTGCTGTTTACTGTGTAACAAACCTGCAGTGTGCTGTTCACTGTGTAATAAACCTGCAGTGTGCTGTTTAGTGTAATAAACCTGCAGTGTGCTGTTTACAGTGTAATAAACCTGCAGTGTGCTGTTCACTGTGTAATAAACCTGCAGTGTGCTGTTTAGTGTAATAAACCTGCAGTGTGCTGTTTAGTGTGTAATAAACCTGCAGTGTGCTTTTTACAGTGTAATAAGCCTGCAGTGTGCTGTTCAGTGTAATAAACCTGCAGTGTGCTGTTTACTGTGTAATAAGCCTGCAGTGTGCTGTTCACTGTGTAATAAACCTGCAGTGTGCTGTTTACTGTGTAATAAACCTGCAGTGTGCTGTTTACTGTGTAATAAACCTGCAGTGTGCTGTTTAGTGTGTAATAAACCTGCAGTGTGCTGTTTAGTGTAATAAACCTGCAGTGTGCTGTTTAGTGTGTAATTAACCTGCAGTGTGCTGTTTAGTGTGTAATAAACCTGCAGTGTGCTGTTTAGTGTGTAATTAACCTGCAGTGTGCTGTTTACTGTGTAATAAACCTGCAGTGTGCTGTTTACTGTGTAATAAACCTGCAGTGTGCTGTTTACTGTGTAATAAACCTGCAGTGTGCTGTTTAGTGTGTAATTAACCTGCAGTGTGCTGTTTAGTGTAATAAACCTGCAGTGTGCTGTTTACTGTGTAATAAACCTGCAGTGTGCTGTTTACTGTGTAATAAACCTGCAGTGTGCTGTTTACTGTGTAATAAACCTGCAGTGTGCTGTTTAGTGTGTAATTAACCTGCAGTGTGCTGTTTAGTGTAATAAACCTGCAGTGTGCTGTTTACTGTGTAATAAACCTGCAGTGTGCTGTTTACTGTGTAATAAACCTGCAGTGTGCTGTTTACTGTGTAATAAACCTGCAGTGTGCTGTTTAGTGTGTAATTAACCTGCAGTGTGCTGTTTAGTGTAATAAACCTGCAGTGTGCTGTTTACAGTGTAATAAACCTGCAGTGTGCTGTTTACAGTGTAATAAACCTGCAGTGTGCTGTTTACAGTGTAATAAACCTGCAGTGTGCTGTTTACTGTGTAATAAACCTGCAGTGTGCTGTTTTGTGTAATAAACCTGCAGTGTGCTGTTTAGTGTGTAATAAACCTGCAGTGTGCTGTTTACAGTGTAATAAACCTGCAGTGTGCTGTTTACTGTGTAATAAACCTGCAGTGTGCTGTTTACAGTGTAATAAACCTGCAGTGTGCTGTTTACTGCGTAATAAACCTGCAGTGTGCTGTTTACTGTGTAATAAACCTGCAATGTGCTGTTTACTGTGTAATAAACCTGCAGTGTGCTGTTTAGTGTAATAAACCTGCAGTGTGCTGTTTAGTGTGTAATAAACCTGCAGTGTGCTGTTTAGTGTGTAATAAACCTGCAGTGTGCTGTTTAGTGTGTAATAAACCTGCAGTGTGCTGTTTAGTGTAATAAACCTGCAGTGTGCTGTTTAGTGTGTAATAAACCTGCAGTGTGCTGTTTACTGTGTAATAAACCTGCAGTGTGCTGTTTAGTGTGTAATTAACCTGCAGTGTGCTGTTTAGTGTAATAAACCTGCAGTGTGCTGTTTACAGTGTAATAAACCTGCAGTGTGCTGTTTAGTGTGTAATTAACCTGCAGTGTGCTGTTTAGTGTAATAAACCTGCAGTGTGCTGTTTACAGTGTAATAAACCTGCAGTGTGCTGTTTACAGTGTAATAAACCTGCAGTGTGCTGTTTAGTGTGTAATAAACCTGCAGTGTGCTGTTTAGTGTAATAAACCTGCAGTGTGCTGTTTACAGTGTAATAAACCTGCAGTGTGCTGTTTAGTGTAATAAACCTGCAGTGTGCTGTTTAGTGTGTAATAAACCTGCAGTGTGCTGTTTACTGTGTAATAAACCTGCAGTGTGCTGTTTAGTGTAATAAACCTGCAGTGTGCTGTTTACTGTGTAATAAACCTGCAGTGTGCTGTTTACAGTGTAATAAACCTGCAGTGTGCTGTTTAGTGTAACAAACCTGCAGTGTGCTGTTTACTGTGTAATAAACCTGCAGTGTGCTGTTTAGTGTAACAAACCTGCAGTGTGCTGTTTACAGTGTAATAAACCTGCAGTGTGCTGTTTACTGTGTAATAAACCTGCAGTGTGCTGTTTACAGTGTAATAAACCTGCAGTGTGCTGTTTACAGTGTAATAAACCTGCAGTGTGCTGTTTACAGTGTAATAAACCTGCAGTGTGCTGTTTACAGTGTAATAAACCTGCAGTGTGCTGTTTACTGTGTAATAAACCTGCAGTGTGCTGTTTACAGTGTAATAAACCTGCAGTGTGCTGTTTAGTGTAACAAACCTGCAGTGTGCTGTTTAGTGTGTAATAAACCTGCAGTGTGCTGTTTAGTGTAATAAACCTGCAGTGTGCTGTTTACTGTGTAATAAACCTGCAGTGTGCTGTTCACTGTGTAATAAACCTGCAGTGTGCTGTTTACTGTGTAATAAACCTGCAGTGTGCTGTTTACAGTGTAATAAACCTGCAGTGTGCTGTTTAGTGTAACAAACCTGCAGTGTGCTGTTTAGTGTGTAATAAACCTGCAGTGTGCTGTTTAGTGTAATAAACCTGCAGTGTGCTGTTTACAGTGTAATAAACCTGCAGTGTGCTGTTTAGTGTGTAATAAACCTGCAGTGTGCTGTTTAGTGTAATAAACCTGCAGTGTGCTGTTTACTGTGTAATAAACCTGCAGTGTGCTGTTTAGTGTAACAAACCTGCAGTGTGCTGTTTAGTGTGTAATAAACCTGCAGTGTGCTGTTTAGTGTAATAAACCTGCAGTGTGCTGTTTAGTGTAATAAACCTGCAGTGTGCTGTTTAGTGTGTAATAAACCTGCAGTGTGCTGTTTAGTGTAATAAACCTGCAGTGTGCTGTTTAGTGTAATAAACCTGCAGTGTGCTGTTTAGTGTGTAATAAACCTGCAGTGTGCTGTTTAGTGTAATAAACCTGCAGTGTGCTGTTTAGTGTAATAAACCTGCAGTGTGCTGTTTACTGTGTAATAAACCTGCAGTGTGCTGTTTAGTGTAATAAACCTGCAGTGTGCTGTTTAGTGTAATAAACCTGCAGTGTGCTGTTTACAGTGTAATAAACCTGCAGTGTGCTGTTTAGTGTAATAAACCTGCAGTGTGCTGTTTAGTGTAATAAACCTGCAGTGTGCTGTTTAGTGTAACAAACCTGCAGTGTGCTGTTTAGTGTGTAATAAACCTGCAGTGTGCTGTTTAGTGTAATAAACCTGCAGTGTGCTGTTCACTGTGTAATAAACCTGCAGTGTGCTGTTTAGTGTAATAAACCTGCAGTGTGCTGTTTACTGTGTAATAAACCTGCAGTGTGCTGTTTAGTGTAATAAACCTGCAGTGTGCTGTTCACTGTGTAATAAACCTGCAGTGTGCTGTTTAGTGTAATAAACCTGCAGTGTGCTGTTCACTGTGTAATAAACCTGCAGTGTGCTGTTTACAGTGTAATAAACCTGCAGTGTGCTGTTTACTGTGTAATAAACCTGCAGTGTGCTGTTTAGTGTAATAAACCTGCAGTGTGCTGTTTACTGTGTAATAAACCTGCAGTGTGCTGTTTACTGTGTAATAAACCTGCAGTGTGCTGTTTAGTGTAATAAACCTGCAGTGTGCTGTTTACTGTGTAATAAACCTGCAGTGTGCTGTTTAGTGTAATAAACCTGCAGTGTGCTGTTTAGTGTAATAAACCTGCAGTGTGCTGTTTTGTGTAATAAACCTGCAGTGTGCTGTTTACAGTGTAATAAACCTGCAGTGTGCTGTTCACTGTGTAATAAACCTGCAGTGTGCTGTTTACTGTGTAATAAACCTGCAGTGTGCTGTTTAGTGTAATAAACCTGCAGTGTGCTGTTTAGTGTAATAAACCTGCAGTGTGCTGTTTACTGTGTAATAAACCTGCAGTGTGCTGTTTACTGTGTAATAAACCTGCAGTGTGCTGTTTACTGTGTAATAAACCTGCAGTGTGCTGTTTACTGTGTAATAAACCTGCAGTGTGCTGTTTACTGTGTAATAAACCTGCAGTGTGCTGTTTACTGTGTAATAAACCTGCAGTGTGCTGTTTAGTGTAATAAACCTGCAGTGTGCTGTTTAGTGTAATAAACCTGCAGTGTGCTGTTTACTGTGTAATAAACCTGCAGTGTGCTGTTTACTGTGTAATAAACCTGCAGTGTGCTGTTTAGTGTAATAAACCTGCAGTGTGCTGTTTAGTGTAATAAACCTGCAGTGTGCTGTTTAGTGTAATAAACCTGCAGTGTGCTGTTTACTGTGTAATAAACCTGCAGTGTGCTGTTTAGTGTAATAAACCTGCAGTGTGCTGTTTAGTGTAATAAACCTGCAGTGTGCTGTTTACTGTGTAATAAACCTGCAGTGTGCTGTTTACTGTGTAATAAACCTGCAGTGTGCTGTTTAGTGTAATAAACCTGCAGTGTGCTGTTTAGTGTAATAAACCTGCAGTGTGCTGTTTACTGTGTAATAAACCTGCAGTGTGCTGTTTACTGTGTAATAAACCTGCAGTGTGCTGTTTACAGTGTAATAAACCTGCAGTGTGCTGTTCACTGTGTAATAAACCTGCAGTGTGCTGTTTACAGTGTAATAAACCTGCAGTGTGCTGTTTAGTGTAATAAACCTGCAGTGTGCTGTTTAGTGTAATAAACCTGCAGTGTGCTGTTTACTGTGTAATAAACCTGCAGTGTGCTGTTTAGTGTAATAAACCTGCAGTGTGCTGTTTAGTGTAATAAACCTGCAGTGTGCTGTTTAGTGTAATAAACCTGCAGTGTGCTGTTTAGTGTAATAAACCTGCAGTGTGCTGTTTAGTGTAATAAACCTGCAGTGTGCTGTTTAGTGTAATAAACCTGCAGTGTGCTGTTTACTGTGTAATAAACCTGCAGTGTGCTGTTTAGTGTAATAAACCTGCAGTGTGCTGTTTAGTGTAATAAACCTGCAGTGTGCTGTTTACTGTGTAATAAACCTGCAGTGTGCTGTTTACTGTGTAATAAACCTGCAGTGTGCTGTTTAGTGTGTAATAAACCTGCAGTGTGCTGTTTACAGTGTAATAAGCCTGCAGTGTGCTGTTCAGTGTAATAAACCTGCAGTGTGCTGTTTACTGTGTAATAAGCCTGCAGTGTGCTGTTCACTGTGTAATAAACCTGCAGTGTGCTGTTTACTGTGTAATAAACCTGCAGTGTGCTGTTTACTGTGTAATAAACCTGCAGTGTGCTGTTTACTGTGTAATAAACCTGCAGTGTGCTGTTTAGTGTGTAATAAACCTGCAGTGTGCTGTTTAGTGTAATAAACCTGCAGTGTGCTGTTTAGTGTGTAATTAACCTGCAGTGTGCTGTTTAGTGTGTAATAAACCTGCAGTGTGCTGTTTAGTGTGTAATTAACCTGCAGTGTGCTGTTTAGTGTGTAATTAACCTGCAGTGTGCTGTTTAGTGTAATAAACCTGCAGTGTGCTGTTTACTGTGTAATAAACCTGCAGTGTGCTGTTTAGTGTGTAATTAACCTGCAGTGTGCTGTTTAGTGTAATAAACCTGCAGTGTGCTGTTTACAGTGTAATAAACCTGCAGTGTGCTGTTTACAGTGTAATAAACCTGCAGTGTGCTGTTTACAGTGTAATAAACCTGCAGTGTGCTGTTTACTGTGTAATAAACCTGCAGTGTGCTGTTTAGTGTAATAAACCTGCAGTGTGCTGTTTAGTGTGTAATAAACCTGCAGTGTGCTGTTTACAGTGTAATAAACCTGCAGTGTGCTGTTTACTGTGTAATAAACCTGCAGTGTGCTGTTTACAGTGTAATAAACCTGCAGTGTGCTGTTTACTGCGTAATAAACCTGCAGTGTGCTGTTTACTGTGTAATAAACCTGCAATGTGCTGTTTACTGTGTAATAAACCTGCAGTGTGCTGTTTAGTGTAATAAACCTGCAGTGTGCTGTTTAGTGTGTAATAAACCTGCAGTGTGCTGTTTAGTGTGTAATAAACCTGCAGTGTGCTGTTTAGTGTAATAAACCTGCAGTGTGCTGTTTAGTGTGTAATAAACCTGCAGTGTGCTGTTTACTGTGTAATAAACCTGCAGTGTGCTGTTTAGTGTGTAATTAACCTGCAGTGTGCTGTTTAGTGTAATAAACCTGCAGTGTGCTGTTTACAGTGTAATAAACCTGCAGTGTGCTGTTTACAGTGTAATAAACCTGCAGTGTGCTGTTTACAGTGTAATAAACCTGCAGTGTGCTGTTTACTGTGTAATAAACCTGCAGTGTGCTGTTTACAGTGTAATAAACCTGCAGTGTGCTGTTTACAGTGTAATAAACCTGCAGTGTGCTGTTTACAGTGTAATAAACCTGCAGTGTGCAGTTTACAGTGTAATAAACCTGCAGTGTGCTGTTTAGTGTGTAATAAACCTGCAGTGTGCTGTTTAGTGTAATAAACCTGCAGTGTGCTGTTTACAGTGTAATAAACCTGCAGTGTGCTGTTTACAGTGTAATAAACCTGCAGTGTGCTGTTTAGTGTAATAAACCTGCAGTGTGCTGTTTAGTGTGTAATAAACCTGCAGTGTGCTGTTTACTGTGTAATAAACCTGCAGTGTGCTGTTTAGTGTAATAAACCTGCAGTGTGCTGTTTAGTGTAATAAACCTGCAGTGTGCTGTTTAGTGTAATAAACCTGCAGTGTGCTGTTTAGTGTGTAATAAACCTGCAGTGTGCTGTTTAGTGTAATAAACCTGCAGTGTGCTGTTTACTGTGTAATAAACCTGCAGTGTGCTGTTTAGTGTAATAAACCTGCAGTGTGCTGTTTAGTGTAATAAACCTGCAGTGTGCTGTTCACTGTGTAATAAACCTGCAGTGTGCTGTTTACAGTGTAATAAACCTGCAGTGTGCTGTTTACTGTGTAATAAACCTGCAGTGTGCTGTTTAGTGTAATAAACCTGCAGTGTGCTGTTTACTGTGTAATAAACCTGCAGTGTGCTGTTTACTGTGTAATAAACCTGCAGTGCGCTGTTTAGTGTGTAATAAACCTGCAGTGTGCTGTTTAGTGTAATAAACCTGCAGTGTGCTGTTTACTGTGTAATAAACCTGCAGTGTGCTGTTTAGTGTAATAAACCTGCAGTGTGCTGTTTAGTGTAATAAACCTGCAGTGTGCTGTTCACTGTGTAATAAACCTGCAGTGTGCTGTTTAGTGTAATAAACCTGCAGTGTGCTGTTTACAGTGTAATAAACCTGCAGTGTGCTGTTTAGTGTGTAATAAACCTGCAGTGTGCTGTTTAGTGTAATAAACCTGCAGTGTGCTGTTTACTGTGTAATAAACCTGCAGTGTGCTGTTTAGTGTAATAAACCTGCAGTGTGCTGTTTAGTGTAATAAACCTGCAGTGTGCTGTTTACTGTGTAATAAACCTGCAGTGTGCTGTTTACTGTGTAATAAACCTGCAGTGTGCTGTTTAGTGTAATAAACCTGCAGTGTGCTGTTTAGTGTAATAAACCTGCAGTGTGCTGTTTACAGTGTAATAAACCTGCAGTGTGCTGTTTACTGTGTAATAAACCTGCAGTGTGCTGTTTACTGTGTAATAAACCTGCAGTGTGCTGTTTAGTGTAATAAACCTGCAGTGTGCTGTTTAGTGTAATAAACCTGCAGTGTGCTGTTTAGTGTAATAAACCTGCAGTGTGCTGTTTAGTGTAATAAACCTGCAGTGTGCTGTTTAGTGTAATAAACCTGCAGTGTGCTGTTTACTGTGTAATAAACCTGCAGTGCGCTGTTTAGTGTGTAATAAACCTGCAGTGTGCTGTTTAGTGTAATAAACCTGCAGTGTGCTGTTTACTGTGTAATAAACCTGCAGTGTGCTGTTTAGTGTAATAAACCTGCAGTGTGCTGTTTAGTGTAATAAACCTGCAGTGTGCTGTTTAGTGTAATAAACCTGCAGTGTGCTGTTTACTGTGTAATAAACCTGCAGTGCGCTGTTTAGTGTGTAATAAACCTGCAGTGTGCTGTTTAGTGTAATAAACCTGCAGTGTGCTGTTTACTGTGTAATAAACCTGCAGTGTGCTGTTTAGTGTAATAAACCTGCAGTGTGCTGTTTAGTGTAATAAACCTGCAGTGTGCTGTTTAGTGTAATAAACCTGCAGTGTGCTGTTTAGTGTAATAAACCTGCAGTGTGCTGTTTACTGTGTAATAAACCTGCAGTGTGCTGTTTACTGTGTAATAAACCTGCAGTGTGCTGTTTAGTGTAATAAACCTGCAGTGTGCTGTTTAGTGTAATAAACCTGCAGTGTGCTGTTTACAGTGTAATAAACCTGCAGTGTGCTGTTTACTGTGTAATAAACCTGCAGTGTGCTGTTTACTGTGTAATAAACCTGCAGTGTGCTGTTTAGTGTAATAAACCTGCAGTGTGCTGTTTAGTGTAATAAACCTGCAGTGTGCTGTTTAGTGTAATAAACCTGCAGTGTGCTGTTTAGTGTAATAAACCTGCAGTGTGCTGTTTAGTGTAATAAACCTGCAGTGTGCTGTTTACTGTGTAATAAACCTGCAGTGCGCTGTTTAGTGTGTAATAAACCTGCAGTGTGCTGTTTAGTGTAATAAACCTGCAGTGTGCTGTTTACTGTGTAATAAACCTGCAGTGTGCTGTTTAGTGTAATAAACCTGCAGTGTGCTGTTTAGTGTAATAAACCTGCAGTGTGCTGTTTAGTGTAATAAACCTGCAGTGTGCTGTTTACTGTGTAATAAACCTGCAGTGCGCTGTTTAGTGTGTAATAAACCTGCAGTGTGCTGTTTAGTGTAATAAACCTGCAGTGTGCTGTTTACTGTGTAATAAACCTGCAGTGTGCTGTTTAGTGTAATAAACCTGCAGTGTGCTGTTTAGTGTAATAAACCTGCAGTGTGCTGTTTACTGTGTAATAAACCTGCAGTGTGCTGTTTACTGTGTAATAAACCTGCAGTGTGCTGTTTACAGTGTAATAAACCTGCAGTGTGCTGTTTAGTGTAATAAACCTGCAGTGTGCTGTTTACTGTGTAATAAACCTGCAGTGTGCTGTTTACAGTGTAATAAACCTGCAGTGTGCTGTTTACTGTGTAATAAACCTGCAGTGTGCTGTTTACTGTGTAATAAACCTGCAGTGTGCTGTTTAGTGTAATAAACCTGCAGTGTGCTGTTTAGTGTAATAAACCTGCAGTGTGCTGTTTAGTGTAATAAACCTGCAGTGTGCTGTTTAGTGTAATAAACCTGCAGTGTGCTGTTTAGTGTAATAAACCTGCAGTGTGCTGTTTACTGTGTAATAAACCTGCAGTGTGCTGTTTAGTGTAATAAACCTGCAGTGTGCTGTTTAGTGTAATAAACCTGCAGTGTGCTGTTTACTGTGTAATAAACCTGCAGTGTGCTGTTTACTGTGTAATAAACCTGCAGTGTGCTGTTTAGTGTGTAATAAACCTGCAGTGTGCTGTTTACAGTGTAATAAGCCTGCAGTGTGCTGTTCAGTGTAATAAACCTGCAGTGTGCTGTTTACTGTGTAATAAGCCTGCAGTGTGCTGTTCACTGTGTAATAAACCTGCAGTGTGCTGTTTACTGTGTAATAAACCTGCAGTGTGCTGTTTAGTGTAATAAACCTGCAGTGTGCTGTTTAGTGTGTAATTAACCTGCAGTGTGCTGTTTAGTGTGTAATAAACCTGCAGTGTGCTGTTTAGTGTGTAATTAACCTGCAGTGTGCTGTTTAGTGTGTAATTAACCTGCAGTGTGCTGTTTAGTGTAATAAACCTGCAGTGTGCTGTTTACTGTGTAATAAACCTGCAGTGTGCTGTTTAGTGTGTAATTAACCTGCAGTGTGCTGTTTACTGTGTAATAAACCTGCAGTGTGCTGTTTAGTGTGTAATTAACCTGCAGTGTGCTGTTTAGTGTAATAAACCTGCAGTGTGCTGTTTAGTGTAATAAACCTGCAGTGTGCTGTTTACAGTGTAATAAACCTGCAGTGTGCTGTTTACAGTGTAATAAACCTGCAGTGTGCTGTTTACAGTGTAATAAACCTGCAGTGTGCTGTTTACTGTGTAATAAACCTGCAGTGTGCTGTTTTGTGTAATAAACCTGCAGTGTGCTGTTTAGTGTGTAATAAACCTGCAGTGTGCTGTTTACAGTGTAATAAACCTGCAGTGTGCTGTTTACTGTGTAATAAACCTGCAGTGTGCTGTTTACAGTGTAATAAACCTGCAGTGTGCTGTTTACTGCGTAATAAACCTGCAGTGTGCTGTTTACTGTGTAATAAACCTGCAGTGTGCTGTTTAGTGTGTAATAAACCTGCAGTGTGCTGTTTAGTGTAATAAACCTGCAGTGTGCTGTTTAGTGTAATAAACCTGCAGTGTGCTGTTTAGTGTAATAAACCTGCAGTGTGCTGTTTAGTGTAATAAACCTGCAGTGTGCTGTTTAGTGTAATAAACCTGCAGTGTGCTGTTTAGTGTAATAAACCTGCAGTGTGCTGTTTAGTGTAATAAACCTGCAGTGTGCTGTTTAGTGTGTAATAAACCTGCAGTGTGCTGTTTAGTGTGTAATAAACCTGCAGTGTGCTGTTTAGTGTAATAAACCTGCAGTGTGCTGTTTAGTGTGTAATAAACCTGCAGTGTGCTGTTTACTGTGTAATAAACCTGCAGTGTGCTGTTTAGTGTGTAATTAACCTGCAGTGTGCTGTTTAGTGTAATAAACCTGCAGTGTGCTGTTTACAGTGTAATAAACCTGCAGTGTGCTGTTTACAGTGTAATAAACCTGCAGTGTGCTGTTTACAGTGTAATAAACCTGCAGTGTGCTGTTTACTGTGTAATAAACCTGCAGTGTGCTGTTTACAGTGTAATAAACCTGCAGTGTGCTGTTTACAGTGTAATAAACCTGCAGTGTGCTGTTTACAGTGTAATAAACCTGCAGTGTGCTGTTTACAGTGTAATAAACCTGCAGTGTGCTGTTTAGTGTGTAATAAACCTGCAGTGTGCTGTTTAGTGTAATAAACCTGCAGTGTGCTGTTTACAGTGTAATAAACCTGCAGTGTGCTGTTTACAGTGTAATAAACCTGCAGTGTGCTGTTTAGTGTAATAAACCTGCAGTGTGCTGTTTAGTGTGTAATAAACCTGCAGTGTGCTGTTTACTGTGTAATAAACCTGCAGTGTGCTGTTTAGTGTAATAAACCTGCAGTGTGCTGTTTAGTGTGTAATTAACCTGCAGTGTGCTGTTTAGTGTAATAAACCTGCAGTGTGCTGTTTAGTGTAATAAACCTGCAGTGTGCTGTTTAGTGTGTAATTAACCTGCAGTGTGCTGTTTACAGTGTAATAAACCTGCAGTGTGCTGTTTACTGTGTAATAAACCTGCAGTGTGCTGTTTACTGTGTAATAAACCTGCAGTGTGCTGTTTAGTGTGTAATTAACCTGCAGTGTGCTGTTTAGTGTAATAAACCTGCAGTGTGCTGTTTACTGTGTAATAAACCTGCAGTGTGCTGTTTAGTGTGTAATAAACCTGCAGTGTGCTGTTTAGTGTGTAATAAACCTGCAGTGTGCTGTTTAGTGTAATAAACCTGCAGTGTGCTGTTTAGTGTGTAATAAACCTGCAGTGTGCTCTTTAGTGTGTAATAAACCTGCAGTGTGCTGTTTAGTGTAATAAACCTGCAGTGTGCTGTTTAGTGTGTAATAAACCTGCAGTGTGCTGTTTAGTGTGTAATAAACCTGCAGTGTGCTGTTTAGTGTAATAAACCTGCAGTGTGCTGTTTAGTGTGTAATAAACCTGCAGTGTGCTGTTTAGTGTAATAAACCTGCAGTGTGCTGTTTAGTGTAATAAACCTGCAGTGTGCTGTTTAGTGTGTAATAAACCTGCAGTGTGCTGTTTAGTGTGTAATAAACCTGCAGTGTGCTGTTTAGTGTAATAAACCTGCAGTGTGCTGTTTAGTGTGTAATAAACCTGCAGTGTGCTGTTTAGTGTAATAAACCTGCAGTGTGCTGTTTAGTGTAATAAACCTGCAGTGTGCTGTTTAGTGTAATAAACCTGCAGTGTGCTGTTTAGTGTAATAAACCTGCAGTGTGCTGTTTAGTGTGTAATAAACCTGCAGTGTGCTGTTTAGTGTGTAATAAACCTGCAGTGTGCTGTTTAGTGTAATAAACCTGCAGTGTGCTGTTTAGTGTGTAATAAACCTGCAGTGTGCTGTTTACTGTGTAATAAACCTGCAGTGTGCTGTTTAGTGTGTAATTAACCTGCAGTGTGCTGTTTAGTGTAATAAACCTGCAGTGTGCTGTTTACAGTGTAATAAACCTGCAGTGTGCTGTTTACAGTGTAATAAACCTGCAGTGTGCTGTTTACAGTGTAATAAACCTGCAGTGTGCTGTTTACTGTGTAATAAACCTGCAGTGTGCTGTTTACAGTGTAATAAACCTGCAGTGTGCTGTTTACAGTGTAATAAACCTGCAGTGTGCTGTTTACAGTGTAATAAACCTGCAGTGTGCTGTTTACAGTGTAATAAACCTGCAGTGTGCTGTTTAGTGTGTAATAAACCTGCAGTGTGCTGTTTAGTGTAATAAACCTGCAGTGTGCTGTTTACAGTGTAATAAACCTGCAGTGTGCTGTTTACAGTGTAATAAACCTGCAGTGTGCTGTTTAGTGTAATAAACCTGCAGTGTGCTGTTTAGTGTGTAATAAACCTGCAGTGTGCTGTTTACTGTGTAATAAACCTGCAGTGTGCTGTTTAGTGTAATAAACCTGCAGTGTGCTGTTTAGTGTGTAATTAACCTGCAGTGTGCTGTTTAGTGTAATAAACCTGCAGTGTGCTGTTTAGTGTAATAAACCTGCAGTGTGCTGTTTAGTGTGTAATTAACCTGCAGTGTGCTGTTTACAGTGTAATAAACCTGCAGTGTGCTGTTTACTGTGTAATAAACCTGCAGTGTGCTGTTTACTGTGTAATAAACCTGCAGTGTGCTGTTTAGTGTGTAATTAACCTGCAGTGTGCTGTTTAGTGTAATAAACCTGCAGTGTGCTGTTTACTGTGTAATAAACCTGCAGTGTGCTGTTTAGTGTGTAATTAACCTGCAGTGTGCTGTTTACAGTGTAATAAACCTGCAGTGTGCTGTTTAGTGTAATAAACCTGCAGTGTGCTGTTTACAGTGTAATAAACCTGCAGTGTGCTGTTTAGTGTAATAAACCTGCAGTGTGCTGTTTACTGTGTAATAAACCTGCAGTGTGCTGTTTAGTGTGTAATTAACCTGCAGTGTGCTGTTTACAGTGTAATAAACCTGCAGTGTGCTGTTTAGTGTAATAAACCTGCAGTGTGCTGTTTACTGTGTAATAAACCTGCAGTGCGCTGTTTAGTGTAATTAACCTGCAGGGTGCTGTTTACTGTGTAATAAACCTGCAGTGTGCTGTTTACTGTGTAATAAACCTGCAGTGTGCTGTTTAGTGTAATAAACCTGCAGTGTGCTGTTTAGTGTAATAAACCTGCAGTGTGCTGTTTAGTGTAATAAACCTGCAGTGTGCTGTTTACTGTGTAATAAACCTGCAGTGTGCTGTTTACTGTGTAATAAACCTGCAGTGTGCTGTTTACAGTGTAATAAACCTGCAGTGTGCTGTTTAGTGTAATAAACCTGCAGTGTGCTGTTTACTGTGTAATAAACCTGCAGTGTGCTGTTTAGTGTAATAAACCTGCAGTGTGCTGTTTAGTGTGTAATTAACCTGCAGTGTGCTGTTTACAGTGTAATAAACCTGCAGTGTGCTGTTTACAGTGTAATAAACCTGCAGTGTGCTGTTTAGTGTAATAAACCTGCAGTGTGCTGTTTACAGTGTAATAAACCTGCAGTGTGCTGTTTAGTGTAATAAACCTGCAGTGTGCTGTTTACTGTGTAATAAACCTGCAGTGTGCTGTTTACAGTGTAATAAACCTGCAGTGTGCTGTTTAGTGTAATAAACCTGCAGTGTGCTGTTTACTGTGTAATAAACCTGCAGTGTGCTGTTTAGTGTGTAATAAACCTGCAGTGTGCTGTTTAGTGTAATAAACCTGCAGTGTGCTGTTTAGTGTAATAAACCTGCAGTGTGCTGTTTACTGTGTAATAAACCTGCAGTGTGCTGTTTACTGTGTAATAAACCTGCAGTGTGCTGTTTAGTGTAATAAACCTGCAGTGTGCTGTTTAGTGTAATAAACCTGCAGTGTGCTGTTTACTGTGTAATAAACCTGCAGTGCGCTGTTTAGTGTAATAAACCTGCAGTGTGCTGTTTAGTGTGTAATAAACCTGCAGTGTGCTGTTTACTGTGTAATAAACCTGCAGTGTGCTGTTTACTGTGTAATAAACCTGCAGTGTGCTGTTTACTGTGTAATAAACCTGCAGTGTGCTGTTTACAGTGTAATAAACCTGCAGTGTGCTGTTTAGTGTAATAAACCTGCAGTGTGCTGTTTACTGTGTAATAAACCTGCAGTGTGCTGTTTAGTGTAATAAACCTGCAGTGTGCTGTTTAGTGTGTAATAAACCTGCAGTGTGCTGTTTACAGTGTAATAAACCTGCAGTGTGCTGTTTACAGTGTAATAAACCTGCAGTGTGCTGTTTAGTGTAATAAACCTGCAGTGTGCTGTTTACTGTGTAATAAACCTGCAGTGTGCTGTTTAGTGTAATAAACCTGCAGTGTGCTGTTTAGTGTAATAAACCTGCAGTGTGCTGTTTACTGTGTAATAAACCTGCAGTGCGCTGTTTAGTGTAATAAACCTGCAGTGTGCTGTTTAGTGTGTAATAAACCTGCAGTGTGCTGTTTACTGTGTAATAAACCTGCAGTGTGCTGTTTAGTGTAATAAACCTGCAGTGTGCTGTTTACTGTGTAATAAACCTGCAGTGTGCTGTTTACTGTGTAATAAACCTGCAGTGTGCTGTTTAGTGTGTAATAAACCTGCAGTGTGCTGTTTACAGTGTAATAAACCTGCAGTGTGCTGTTTACAGTGTAATAAACCTGCAGTGTGCTGTTTAGTGTAATAAACCTGCAGTGTGCTGTTTACTGTGTAATAAACCTGCAGTGTGCTGTTTAGTGTAATAAACCTGCAGTGTGCTGTTTTGTGTAATAAACCTGCAGTGTGCTGTTTAGTGTAATAAACCTGCAGTGTGCTGTTTAGTGTAATAAACCTGCAGTGTGCTGTTTACTGTGTAATAAACCTGCAGTGTGCTGTTTAGTGTAATAAACCTGCAGTGTGCTGTTTACTGTGTAATAAACCTGCAGTGTGCTGTTTACTGTGTAATAAACCTGCAGTGTGCTGTTTAGTGTAATAAACCTGCAGTGTGCTGTTTACTGTGTAATAAACCTGCAGTGTGCTGTTTACTGTGTAATAAACCTGCAGTGTGCTGTTTACAGTGTAATAAACCTGCAGTGTGCTGTTTACTGTGTAATAAACCTGCAGTGTGCTGTTTACTGTGTAATAAACCTGCAGTGTGCTGTTTAGTGTAATAAACCTGCAGTGTGCTGTTTACTGTGTAATAAACCTGCAGTGTGCTGTTTACTGTGTAATAAACCTGCAGTGTGCTGTTTACTGTGTAATAAACCTGCAGTGTGCTGTTTAGTGTAATAAACCTGCAGTGTGCTGTTTACTGTGTAATAAACCTGCAGTGTGCTGTTTACTGTGTAATAAACCTGCAGTGTGCTGTTTACAGTGTAATAAACCTGCAGTGTGCTGTTTACTGTGTAATAAACCTGCAGTGTGCTGTTTACTGTGTAATAAACCTGCAGTGTGCTGTTTAGTGTAATAAACCTGCAGTGTGCTGTTTACTGTGTAATAAACCTGCAGTGTGCTGTTTACTGTGTAATAAACCTGCAGTGTGCTGTTTACTGTGTAATAAACCTGCAGTGTGCTGTTTAGTGTAATAAACCTGCAGTGTGCTGTTTACTGTGTAATAAACCTGCAGTGTGCTGTTTACTGTGTAATAAACCTGCAGTGTGCTGTTTACTGTGTAATAAACCTGCAGTGTGCTGTTTACTGTGTAATAAACCTGCAGTGTGCTGTTTAGTGTAATAAACCTGCAGTGTGCTGTTTTGTGTAATAAACCTGCAGTGTGCTGTTTAGTGTAATAAACCTGCAGTGTGCTGTTTAGTGTAATAAACCTGCAGTGTGCTGTTTACTGTGTAATAAACCTGCAGTGTGCTGTTTACTGTGTAATAAACCTGCAGTGTGCTGTTTAGTGTAATAAACCTGCAGTGTGCTGTTTACTGTGTAATAAACCTGCAGTGTGCTGTTTAGTGTAATAAACCTGCAGTGTGCTGTTTATAGTGTAATAAACCTGCAGTGTGCTGTTTACTGTGTAATAAACCTGCAGTGTGCTGTTTAGTGTAATAAACCTGCAGTGTGCTGTTTATAGTGTAATAAACCTGCAGTGTGCTGTTTACAGTGTAATAAACCTGCAGTGTGCTGTTTAGTGTAATAAACCTGCAGTGTGCTGTTTAGTGTAATAAACCTGCAGTGTGCTGTTTACTGTGTAATAAACCTGCAGTGTGCTGTTTACTGTGTAATAAACCTGCAGTGTGCTGTTTACAGTGTAATAAACCTGCAGTGTGCTGTTTACAGTGTAATAAACCTGCAGTGTGCTGTTTACTGTGTAATAAACCTGCAGTGTGCTGTTTACTGTGTAATAAACCTGCAGTGTGCTGTTTAGTGTAATAAACCTGCAGTGTGCTGTTTATAGTGTAATAAACCTGCAGTGTGCTGTTTACAGTGTAATAAACCTGCAGTGTGCTGTTTACTGTGTAATAAACCTGCAGTGTGCTGTTTACTGTGTAATAAACCTGCAGTGTGCTGTTTACTGTGTAATAAACCTGCAGTGTGCTGTTTACTGCGTAATAAACCTGCAGTGTGCTGTTTACTGTGTAATAAACCTGCAGTGTGCTGTTTACTGTGTAATAAACCTGCAGTGTGCTGTTTACAGTGTAATAAACCTGCAGTGTGCTGTTTAGTGTAATAAACCTGCAGTGTGCTGTTTACTGTGTAATAAACCTGCAGTGTGCTGTTTACTGTGTAATAAACCTGCAGTGTGCTGTTTAGTGTAATAAACCTGCAGTGTGCTGTTTACTGTGTAATAAACCTGCAGTGTGCTGTTTAGTGTAATAAACCTGCAGTGTGCTGTTTAGTGTGTAATAAACCTGCAGTGTGCTGTTTAGTGTAATAAACCTGCAGTGTGCTGTTTATAGTGTAATAAACCTGCAGTGTGCTGTTCACTGTGTAATAAACCTGCAGTGTGCTGTTTAGTGTAATAAACCTGCAGTGTGCTGTTTACTGTGTAATAAACCTGCAGTGTGCTGTTTAGTGTGTAATAAACCTGCAGTGTGCTGTTTATAGTGTAATAAACCTGCAGTGTGCTGTTTACAGTGTAATAAACCTGCAGTGTGCTGTTTAGTGTAATAAACCTGCAGTGTGCTGTTTACAGTGTAATAAACCTGCAGTGTGCTGTTTAGTGTAATAAACCTGCAGTGTGCTGTTTACTGTGTAATAAACCTGCAGTGTGCTGTTTAGTGTAATAAACCTGCAGTGTGCTGTTTACTGTGTAATAAACCTGCAGTGTGCTGTTTATAGTGTAATAAACCTGCAGTGTGCTGTTTACAGTGTAATAAACCTGCAGTGTGCTGTTTAGTGTAATAAACCTGCAGTGTGCTGTTTAGTGTGTAATAAACCTGCAGTGTGCTGTTTACTGTGTAATAAACCTGCAGTGTGCTGTTTACTGTGTAATAAACCTGCAGTGTGCTGTTTACAGTGTAATAAACCTGCAGTGTGCTGTTTAGTGTAATAAACCTGCAGTGTGCTGTTTACTGTGTAATAAACCTGCAGTGTGCTGTTTACAGTGTAATTAACCTGCAGTGTGCTGTTTACTGTGTAATAAACCTGCAGTGTGCTGTTTACTGTGTAATAAACCTGCAGTGTGCTGTTTACTGTGTAATAAACCTGCAGTGTGCTGTTTACAGTGTAATAAACCTGCAGTGTGCTGTTTACTGTGTAATAAACCTGCAGTGTGCTGTTTACTGTGTAATAAACCTGCAGTGTGCTGTTTACTGTGTAATAAACCTGCAGTGTGCTGTTTAGTGTAATAAACCTGCAGTGTGCTGTTCACTGTGTAATAAACCTGCAGTGTGCTGTTTACTGTGTAATAAACCTGCAGTGTGCTGTTTACTGTGTAATAAACCTGCAGTGTGCTGTTTACAGTGTAATAAACCTGCAGTGTGCTGTTTACAGTGTAATAAACCTGCAGTGTGCTGTTTACAGTGTAATAAACCTGCAGTGTGCTGTTTACTGTGTAATAAACCTGCAGTGTGCTGTTTACAGTGTAATAAACCTGCAGTGTGCTGTTTACTGTGTAATAAACCTGCAGTGTGCTGTTTACAGTGTAATAAACCTGCAGTGTGCTGTTTACAGTGTAATAAACCTGCAGTGTGCTGTTTACAGTGTAATAAACCTGCAGTGTGCTGTTTACTGTGTAATAAACCTGCAGTGTGCTGTTTACTGTGTAATAAACCTGCAGTGTGCTGTTTACTGTGTAATAAACCTGCAGTGTGCTGTTTACTGTGTAATAAACCTGCAGTGTGCTGTTTACTGTGTAATAAACCTGCAGTGTGCTGTTTACTGTGTAATAAACCTGCAGTGTGCTGTTTACTGTGTAATAAACCTGCAGTGTGCTGTTTAGTGTAATAAACCTGCAGTGTGCTGTTTAGTGTAATAAACCTGCAGTGTGCTGTTTACTGTGTAATAAACCTGCAGTGTGCTGTTTACTGTGTAATAAACCTGCAGTGTGCTGTTTACAGTGTAATAAACCTGCAGTGTGCTGTTTAGTGTAATAAACCTGCAGTGTGCTGTTTAGTGTAATAAACCTGCAGTGTGCTGTTTACAGTGTAATAAACCTGCAGTGTGCTGTTTACAGTGTAATAAACCTGCAGTGTGCTGTTTACAGTGTAATAAACCTGCAGTGTGCTGTTTACAGTGTAATAAACCTGCAGTGTGCTGTTTAGTGTAATAAACCTGCAGTGTGCTGTTTACAGTGTAATAAACCTGCAGTGTGCTGTTTAGTGTAATAAACCTGCAGTGTGCTGTTTACTGTGTAATAAACCTGCAGTGTGCTGTTTACTGTGTAATAAACCTGCAGTGTGCTGTTTAGTGTAATAAACCTGCAGTGTGCTGTTTAGTGTAATAAACCTGCAGTGTGCTGTTTAGTGTAATAAACCTGCAGTGTGCTGTTTACAGTGTAATAAACCTGCAGTGTGCTGTTTAGTGTAATAAACCTGCAGTGTGCTGTTTAGTGTAATAAACCTGCAGTGTGCTGTTTAGTGTAATAAACCTGCAGTGTGCTGTTTAGTGTAATAAACCTGCAGTGTGCTGTTTACAGTGTAATAAACCTGCAGTGTGCTGTTTAGTGTAATAAACCTGCAGTGTGCTGTTTACAGTGTAATAAACCTGCAGTGTGCTGTTCACTGTGTAATAAACCTGCAGTGTGCTGTTTAGTGTAATAAACCTGCAGTGTGCTGTTTACAGTGTAATAAACCTGCAGTGTGCTGTTTACTGTGTAATAAACCTGCAGTGTGCTGTTTAGTGTAATAAACCTGCAGTGTGCTGTTTAGTGTAATAAACCTGCAGTGTGCTGTTTACAGTGTAATAAACCTGCAGTGTGCTGTTTAGTGTAATAAACCTGCAGTGTGCTGTTTAGTGTAATAAACCTGCAGTGTGCTGTTTACAGTGTAATAAACCTGCAGTGTGCTGTTTAGTGTAATAAACCTGCAGTGTGCTGTTTACAGTGTAATAAACCTGCAGTGTGCTGTTTAGTGTAATAAACCTGCAGTGTGCTGTTTACTGTGTAATAAACCTGCAGTGTGCTGTTTAGTGTAATAAACCTGCAGTGTACTGTTTACAGTGTAATAAACCTGCAGTGTGCTGTTTAGTGTAATAAACCTGCAGTGTGCTGTTTACTGTGTAATAAACCTGCAGTGTGCTGTTTACTGTGTAATAAACCTGCAGTGTGCTGTTCACTGTGTAATAAACCTGCAGTGTGCTGTTTAGTGTAATAAACCTGCAGTGTGCTGTTTACAGTGTAATAAACCTGCAGTGTGCTGTTTAGTGTAATAAACCTGCAGTGTGCTGTTTACTGTGTAATAAACCTGCAGTGTGCTGTTTACAGTGTAATAAACCTGCAGTGTGCTGTTTAGTGTAATAAACCTGCAGTGTGCTGTTTACTGTGTAATAAACCTGCAGTGTGCTGTTTACAGTGTAATAAACCTGCAGTGTGCTGTTTAGTGTAATAAACCTGCAGTGTGCTGTTTAGTGTAATAAACCTGCAGTGTACTGTTTACAGTGTAATAAACCTGCAGTGTGCTGTTTAGTGTAATAAACCTGCAGTGTGCTGTTTACTGTGTAATAAACCTGCAGTGTGCTGTTTACTGTGTAATAAACCTGCAGTGTGCTGTTCACTGTGTAATAAACCTGCAGTGTGCTGTTTAGTGTAATAAACCTGCAGTGTGCTGTTTACAGTGTAATAAACCTGCAGTGTGCTGTTTAGTGTAATAAACCTGCAGTGTACTGTTTACAGTGTAATAAACCTGCAGTGTGCTGTTTAGTGTAATAAACCTGCAGTGTGCTGTTTACAGTGTAATAAACCTGCAGTGTGCTGTTTAGTGTAATAAACCTGCAGTGTGCTGTTTACAGTGTAATAAACCTGCAGTGTGCTGTTCACTGTGTAATAAACCTGCAGTGTGCTGTTTAGTGTAATAAACCTGCAGTGTGCTGTTTACAGTGTAATAAACCTGCAGTGTGCTGTTTAGTGTAATAAACCTGCAGTGTGCTGTTTACTGTGTAATAAACCTGCAGTGTGCTGTTTAGTGTAATAAACCTGCAGTGTGCTGTTTAGTGTAATAAACCTGCAGTGTGCTGTTTAGTGTAATAAACCTGCAGTGTGCTGTTTACAGTGTAATAAACCTGCAGTGTGCTGTTTACAGTGTAATAAACCTGCAGTGTGCTGTTTAGTGTAATAAACCTGCAGTGTGCTGTTTACAGTGTAATAAACCTGCAGTGTGCTGTTTAGTGTAATAAACCTGCAGTGTGCTGTTTACTGTGTAATAAACCTGCAGTGTGCTGTTTACAGTGTAATAAACCTGCAGTGTGCTGTTTACAGTGTAATAAACCTGCAGTGTGCTGTTTACAGTGTAATAAACCTGCAGTGTGCTGTTTAGTGTAATAAACCTGCAGTGTGCTGTTTACAGTGTAATAAACCTGCAGTGTGCTGTTTACAGTGTAATAAACCTGCAGTGTGCTGTTTAGTGTAATAAACCTGCAGTGTGCTGTTTACTGTGTAATAAACCTGCAGTGTGCTGTTTAGTGTAATAAACCTGCAGTGTGCTGTTTAGTGTAATAAACCTGCAGTGTGCTGTTTAGTGTAATAAACCTGCAGTGTGCTGTTTAGTGTAATAAACCTGCAGTGTGCTGTTTAGTGTAATAAACCTGCAGTGTGCTGTTTAGTGTAATAAACCTGCAGTGTGCTGTTTAGTGTAATAAACCTGCAGTGTGCTGTTTAGTGTAATAAACCTGCAGTGTGCTGTTTAGTGTAATAAACCTGCAGTGTGCTGTTTACTGTGTAATAAACCTGCAGTGTGCTGTTTACTGTGTAATAAACCTGCAGTGTGCTGTTTACTGTGTAATAAACCTGCAGTGTGCTGTTTACTGTGTAATAAACCTGCAGTGTGCTGTTTACTGTGTAATAAACCTGCAGTGTGCTGTTTAGTGTAATAAACCTGCAGTGTGCTGTTTACTGTGTAATAAACCTGCAGTGTGCTGTTTACTGTGTAATAAACCTGCAGTGTGCTGTTTAGTGTAATAAACCTGCAGTGTGCTGTTTACTGTGTAATAAACCTGCAGTGTGCTGTTTACAGTGTAATAAACCTGCAGTGTGCTGTTTACTGTGTAATAAACCTGCAGTGTGCTGTTTAGTGTAATAAACCTGCAGTGTGCTGTTTAGTGTAATAAACCTGCAGTGTGCTGTTTAGTGTAATAAACCTGCAGTGTGCTGTTTACTGTGTAATAAACCTGCAGTGTGCTGTTTACTGTGTAATAAACCTGCAGTGTGCTGTTTACTGTGTAATAAACCTGCAGTGTGCTGTTTAGTGTAATAAACCTGCAGTGTGCTGTTTACAGTGTAATAAACCTGCAGTGTGCTGTTTACAGTGTAATAAACCTGCAGTGTGCTGTTTAGTGTAATAAACCTGCAGTGTGCTGTTTACTGTGTAATAAACCTGCAGTGTGCTGTTTAGTGTAATAAACCTGCAGTGTGCTGTTTACTGTGTAATAAACCTGCAGTGTGCTGTTTAGTGTAATAAACCTGCAGTGTGCTGTTTACTGTGTAATAAACCTGCAGTGTGCTGTTTACTGTGTAATAAACCTGCAGTGTGCTGTTTAGTGTAATAAACCTGCAGTGCGCTGTTTAGTGTAATAAACCTGCAGTGTGCTGTTTACTGTGTAATAAACCTGCAGTGTGCTGTTTAGTGTGTAATAAACCTGCAGTGTGCTGTTTAGTGTAATAAACCTGCAGTGTGCTGTTTAGTGTAATAAACCTGCAGTGTGCTGTTTACTGTGTAATAAACCTGCAGTGTGCTGTTTCGTGTAATAAACCTGCAGTGTGCTGTTTACTGTGTAATAAACCTGCAGTGTGCTGTTTACTGTGTAATAAACCTGCAGTGTGCTGTTTACTGTGTAATAAACCTGCAGTGTGCTGTTTAGTGTAATAAACCTGCAGTGTGCTGTTTACTGTGTAATAAACCTGCAGTGTGCTGTTTACTGTGTAATAAACCTGCAGTGTGCTGTTTAGTGTAATAAACCTGCAGTGTGCTGTTTACAGTGTAATAAACCTGCAGTGTGCTGTTTACTGTGTAATAAACCTGCAGTGTGCTGTTTAGTGTAATAAACCTGCAGTGTGCTGTTTACAGTGTAATAAACCTGCAGTGTGCTGTTTACTGTGTAATAAACCTGCAGTGTGCTGTTTAGTGTAATAAACCTGCAGTGTGCTGTTTACAGTGTAATAAACCTGCAGTGTGCTGTTTACTGTGTAATAAACCTGCAGTGTGCTGTTTAGTGTAATAAACCTGCAGTGTGCTGTTTACAGTGTAATAAACCTGCAGTGTGCTGTTTACTGTGTAATAAACCTGCAGTGTGCTGTTTACTGTGTAATAAACCTGCAGTGTGCTGTTTACTGTGTAATAAACCTGCAGTGTGCTGTTTACTGTGTAATAAACCTGCAGTGTGCTGTTTACTGTGTAATAAACCTGCAGTGTGCTGTTTAGTGTAATAAACCTGCAGTGTGCTGTTTAGTGTAATAAACCTGCAGTGTGCTGTTTACTGTGTAATAAACCTGCAGTGTGCTGTTTAGTGTAATAAACCTGCAGTGTGCTGTTTACTGTGTAATAAACCTGCAGTGTGCTGTTTACAGTGTAATAAACCTGCAGTGTGCTGTTTAGTGTAATAAACCTGCAGTGTGCTGTTTAGTGTAATAAACCTGCAGTGTGCTGTTTACAGTGTAATAAACCTGCAGTGTGCTGTTTACTGTGTAATAAACCTGCAGTGTGCTGTTTACTGTGTAATAAACCTGCAGTGTGCTGTTTACTGTGTAATAAACCTGCAGTGTGCTGTTTAGTGTAATAAACCTGCAGTGTGCTGTTTACTGTGTAATAAACCTGCAGTGTGCTGTTTAGTGTAATAAACCTGCAGTGTGCTGTTTAGTGTAATAAACCTGCAGTGTGCTGTTTACAGTGTAATAAACCTGCAGTGTGCTGTTTACTGTGTAATAAACCTGCAGTGTGCTGTTTACTGTGTAATAAACCTGCAGTGTGCTGTTTACTGTGTAATAAACCTGCAGTGTGCTGTTTAGTGTAATAAACCTGCAGTGTGCTGTTTAGTGTAATAAACCTGCAGTGTGCTGTTTACTGTGTAATAAACCTGCAGTGTGCTGTTTAGTGTAATAAACCTGCAGTGTGCTGTTTACTGTGTAATAAACCTGCAGTGTGCTGTTTACTGTGTAATAAACCTGCAGTGTGCTGTTTAGTGTAATAAACCTGCAGTGTGCTGTTTACTGTGTAATAAACCTGCAGTGTGCTGTTTACTGTGTAATAAACCTGCAGTGTGCTGTTCACTGTGTAATAAACCTGCAGTGTGCTGTTTACAGTGTAATAAACCTGCAGTGTGCTGTTTACAGTGTAATAAACCTGCAGTGTGCTGTTTACTGTGTAATAAACCTGCAGTGTGCTGTTTACAGTGTAATAAACCTGCAGTGTGCTGTTTTGTGTAATAAACCTGCAGTGTGCTGTTTACAGTGTAATAAACCTGCAGTGTGCTGTTTAGTGTAATAAACCTGCAGTGTGCTGTTTACTGTGTAATAAACCTGCAGTGTGCTGTTTACTGTGTAATAAACCTGCAGTGTGCTGTTTACTGTGTAATAAACCTGCAGTGTGCTGTTTAGTGTAATAAACCTGCAGTGTGCTGTTTACTGTGTAATAAACCTGCAGTGTGCTGTTTAGTGTGTAATAAACCTGCAGTGTGCTGTTTACAGTGTAATAAACCTGCAGTGTGCTGTTTACTGTGTAATAAACCTGCAGTGTGCTGTTTACTGTGTAATAAACCTGCAGTGTGCTGTTTACAGTGTAATAAACCTGCAGTGTGCTGTTTACTGTGTAATAAACCTGCAGTGTGCTGTTTACTGTGTAATAAACCTGCAGTGTGCTGTTTAGTGTGTAATAAACCTGCAGTGTGCTGTTTACAGTGTAATAAACCTGCAGTGTGCTGTTTACTGTGTAATAAACCTGCAGTGTGCTGTTTACTGTGTAATAAACCTGCAGTGTGCTGTTTACAGTGTAATAAACCTGCAGTGTGCTGTTTACTGTGTAATAAACCTGCAGTGTGCTGTTTACTGTGTAATAAACCTGCAGTGTGCTGTTTAGTGTAATAAACCTGCAGTGTGCTGTTTACTGTGTAATAAACCTGCAGTGTGCTGTTTAGTGTGTAATAAACCTGCAGTGTGCTGTTTACAGTGTAATAAACCTGCAGTGTGCTGTTTACTGTGTAATAAACCTGCAGTGTGCTGTTTACTGTGTAATAAACCTGCAGTGTGCTGTTTACAGTGTAATAAACCTGCAGTGTGCTGTTTACTGTGTAATAAACCTGCAGTGTGCTGTTTACAGTGTAATAAACCTGCAGTGTGCTGTTTACTGTGTAATAAACCTGCAGTGTGCTGTTTAGTGTGTAATAAACCTGCAGTGTGCTGTTTACTGTGTAATAAACCTGCAGTGTGCTGTTTAGTGTAATAAACCTGCAGTGTGCTGTTTACTGTGTAATAAACCTGCAGTGTGCTGTTTAGTGTGTAATAAACCTGCAGTGTGCTGTTTACTGTGTAATAAACCTGCAGTGTGCTGTTTAGTGTGTAATAAACCTGCAGTGTGCTGTTTACTGTGTAATAAACCTGCAGTGTGCTGTTTAGTGTAATAAACCTGCAGTGTGCTGTTTAGTGTAATAAACCTGCAGTGTGCTGTTTAGTGTAATAAACCTGCAGTGTGCTGTTTACAGTGTAATAAACCTGCAGTGTGCTGTTTACAGTGTAATAAACCTGCAGTGTGCTGTTTACAGTGTAATAAACCTGCAGTGTGCTGTTTAGTGTAATAAACCTGCAGTGTGCTGTTTACTGTGTAATAAACCTGCAGTGTGCTGTTTACTGTGTAATAAACCTGCAGTGTGCTGTTTACTGTGTAATAAACCTGCAGTGTGCTGTTTACAGTGTAATAAACCTGCAGCGTGCTGTTTAGTGTAATAAACCTGCAGTGTGCTGTTTACTGTGTAATAAACCTGCAGTGTGCTGTTTAGTGTAATAAACCTGCAGTGTGCTGTTTAGTGTAATAAACCTGCAGTGTGCTGTTTAGTGTGTAATAAACCTGCAGTGTGCTGTTTACTGTGTAATAAACCTGCAGTGTGCTGTTTACTGTGTAATAAACCTGCAGTGTGCTGTTTAGTGTAATAAACCTGCAGTGTGCTGTTTACAGTGTAATAAACCTGCAGTGTGCTGTTTAGTGTAATAAACCTGCAGTGTGCTGTTTACTGTGTAATAAACCTGCAGTGTGCTGTTTACTGTGTAATAAACCTGCAGTGTGCTGTTTACAGTGTAATAAACCTGCAGTGTGCTGTTTAGTGTAATAAACCTGCAGTGTGCTGTTTACTGTGTAATAAACCTGCAGTGTGCTGTTTACTGTGTAATAAACCTGCAGTGTGCTGTTTAGTGTAATAAACCTGCAGTGTGCTGTTTACTGTGTAATAAACCTGCAGTGTGCTGTTTACTGTGTAATAAACCTGCAGTGTGCTGTTTACTGTGTAATAAACCTGCAGTGTGCTGTTTACTGTGTAATAAACCTGCAGTGTGCTGTTTACAGTGTAATAAACCTGCAGTGTGCTGTTTAGTGTAATAAACCTGCAGTGTGCTGTTTACTGTGTAATAAACCTGCAGTGTGCTGTTTACTGTGTAATAAACCTGCAGTGTGCTGTTTAGTGTAATAAACCTGCAGTGTGCTGTTTAGTGTAATAAACCTGCAGTGTGCTGTTTAGTGTAATAAACCTGCAGTGTGCTGTTTACTGTGTAATAAACCTGCAGTGTGCTGTTTACTGTGTAATAAACCTGCAGTGTGCTGTTTAGTGTAATAAACCTGCAGTGTGCTGTTTACAGTGTAATAAACCTGCAGTGTGCTGTTTAGTGTAATAAACCTGCAGTGTGCTGTTTACTGTGTAATAAACCTGCAGTGTGCTGTTTACTGTGTAATAAACCTGCAGTGTGCTGTTTACAGTGTAATAAACCTGCAGTGTGCTGTTTAGTGTAATAAACCTGCAGTGTGCTGTTTACTGTGTAATAAACCTGCAGTGTGCTGTTTACTGTGTAATAAACCTGCAGTGTGCTGTTTAGTGTAATAAACCTGCAGTGTGCTGTTTACTGTGTAATAAACCTGCAGTGTGCTGTTTACTGTGTAATAAACCTGCAGTGTGCTGTTTACTGTGTAATAAACCTGCAGTGTGCTGTTTAGTGTAATAAACCTGCAGTGTGCTGTTTAGTGTAATAAACCTGCAGTGTGCTGTTTACTGTGTAATAAACCTGCAGTGTGCTGTTTACTGTGTAATAAACCTGCAGTGTGCTGTTTACTGTGTAATAAACCTGCAGTGTGCTGTTTAGTGTAATAAACCTGCAGTGTGCTGTTTTGTGTAATAAACCTGCAGTGTGCTGTTTAGTGTAATAAACCTGCAGTGTGCTGTTTACTGTGTAATAAACCTGCAGTGTGCTGTTTAGTGTAATAAACCTGCAGTGTGCTGTTTAGTGTAATAAACCTGCAGTGTGCTGTTTACTGTGTAATAAACCTGCAGTGTGCTGTTTACTGTGTAATAAACCTGCAGTGTGCTGTTTAGTGTAATAAACCTGCAGTGTGCTGTTTACTGTGTAATAAACCTGCAGTGTGCTGTTTACTGTGTAATAAACCTGCAGTGTGCTGTTTACTGTGTAATAAACCTGCAGTGTGCTGTTTACTGTGTAATAAACCTGCAGTGTGCTGTTTAGTGTAATAAACCTGCAGTGTGCTGTTTAGTGTAATAAACCTGCAGTGTGCTGTTTAGTGTGTAATAAACCTGCAGTGTGCTGTTTAGTGTAATAAACCTGCAGTGTGCTGTTTACAGTGTAATAAACCTGCAGTGTGCTGTTTAGTGTAATAAACCTGCAGTGTGCTGTTTACTGTGTAATAAACCTGCAGTGTGCTGTTTACTGTGTAATAAACCTGCAGTGTGCTGTTTACAGTGTAATAAACCTGCAGTGTGCTGTTTAGTGTAATAAACCTGCAGTGTGCTGTTTACAGTGTAATAAACCTGCAGTGTGCTGTTTACTGTGTAATAAACCTGCAGTGTGCTGTTTACTGTGTAATAAACCTGCAGTGTGCTGTTTAGTGTAATAAACCTGCAGTGTGCTGTTTAGTGTAATAAACCTGCAGTGTGCTGTTTAGTGTGTAATAAACCTGCAGTGTGCTGTTTAGTGTAATAAACCTGCAGTGTGCTGTTTACAGTGTAATAAACCTGCAGTGTGCTGTTTAGTGTAATAAACCTGCAGTGTGCTGTTTACTGTGTAATAAACCTGCAGTGTGCTGTTTACTGTGTAATAAACCTGCAGTGTGCTGTTTACAGTGTAATAAACCTGCAGTGTGCTGTTTAGTGTAATAAACCTGCAGTGTGCTGTTTACTGTGTAATAAACCTGCAGTGTGCTGTTTACTGTGTAATAAACCTGCAGTGTGCTGTTTACTGTGTAATAAACCTGCAGTGTGCTGTTTACTGTGTAATAAACCTGCAGTGTGCTGTTTACAGTGTAATAAACCTGCAGTGTGCTGTTTAGTGTAATAAACCTGCAGTGTGCTGTTTACAGTGTAATAAACCTGCAGTGTGCTGTTTAGTGTAATAAACCTGCAGTGTGCTGTTTACAGTGTAATAAACCTGCAGTGTGCTGTTTACTGTGTAATAAACCTGCAGTGTGCTGTTTACTGTGTAATAAACCTGCAGTGTGCTGTTTACTGTGTAATAAACCTGCAGTGTGCTGTTTACTGTGTAATAAACCTGCAGTGTGCTGTTTAGTGTAATAAACCTGCAGTGTGCTGTTTAGTGTAATAAACCTGCAGTGTGCTGTTTTGTGTAATAAACCTGCAGTGTGCTGTTTAGTGTAATAAACCTGCAGTGTGCTGTTTAGTGTAATAAACCTGCAGTGTGCTGTTTACTGTGTAATAAACCTGCAGTGTGCTGTTTACTGTGTAATAAACCTGCAGTGTGCTGTTTACAGTGTAATAAACCTGCAGTGTGCTGTTTAGTGTAATAAACCTGCAGTGTGCTGTTTACAGTGTAATAAACCTGCAGTGTGCTGTTTAGTGTAATAAACCTGCAGTGTGCTGTTTACTGTGTAATAAACCTGCAGTGTGCTGTTTACTGTGTAATAAACCTGCAGTGTGCTGTTTACTGTGTAATAAACCTGCAGTGTGCTGTTTACTGTGTAATAAACCTGCAGTGTGTAGTGCAGCACCGTTACCCAGAGGTTAGCACTATTGTTTCACAGCTCCAGTGTCCTATGTTCGATTCCCGGCCCGGTCTGTGTGGAATCTGCATGTTCTATCCCCTGTCTGCGTGTGTTTCATGCGTGTGTCGACTGGCGTGAAGCCTGACTGGCCCTCCAAGTCGGGTACTTGGCTGCCAGAGCAGCTGAGGTTTCCTCCCACAAGCCCCGAAAGACGTGGGGCTGGATACTCTGGCCGCCGACGCCGAAACCGCGATCGGCAATCGGCCGGAGAATCCAATTTCCTGACGAAACCGGGAGTGGCGCCGCTTTCGTGATGCTCCGTCCCCTCCAAACACGCGTGGCCTAATCCTTCGGGAACTCGGCGTGACGGCTGCAGACTCACTCCAGCGGCGCCGCAGTCCGGGGAGGGCCGGGGCGTGGGCGGGGAGGGGTGGGGGGGGGGGACATATTCAGGGCTGAGGGCACTGTGGGCTGTGGCGGTCTGCGGCGCGCGAGCCGGCCGAAGCGGGGGGGAATATTCTGCGGCCCGGCTCTGCGTGCAGCTTCCGCCATGATGCACAACGCGGCCACGAACCCGGCAATTCTCCAGGGCTGGTCGCCAGCTAACGGCGGGTGCTCAATTCCCGTACCGGCCTCCCCGAACAGGCGCCGGAATGTGGCGACTAGGGGCTTTTCACACTAACTTCATTGAAGCCTACTTGTGACAATAAACGATTATTATTATCTTTCTCCAGACCCTTCCAGAGGATGAGACCCATTATGCGGCTGTGTATTTATCTCCAGCAAGAAGTCCCAGGCAAGCGGCAGCGTGTGAGGTGGTGTATGCGGATGTCAGACAGGAAGCCCTGTGACCAACGCTCATCATATTGAACCGACCAAGTGGCTGTCAACACAACTGAAGAATGCCTGTCGCCAATTGTACTGCCTTTTCCCAAAGGTCTTAACATTCCAGAGGTTAGAATGATGCTAATTGGGGGCTGCTTTACTGACTGGGAATTGCTGATGTTGCAGTTGGTGGGTGCAGGGCTCTGGTTGAACTCGCCCATTCAGGCCGAGCGAAGCTTCCAGTTTGACTCCTCGGCCTGTGCTGGGTGGGCCTCGGGTAGCACAAAGGACTATTCCCACTTTTTCTCCACTCGGAAGAGGGAGAAAAGCTAGCCAAGCATTTCCGCTCCTGATTGCTACCTGGATATTGATCAATCAGAGAACAAAGTTTGGCCAGGACACTACCCCGACAGTCTAATAGCTTTTGAGAAGGTGCTGATTCTAACCTCCTGCATTTAACAGAGCCATGAGGTTGTGCGGTGGAATCTTGTGCCCAGCATTTTGGGGAGGGGGGTGCGGGGTTGGTGGATGGGATGGAGTAGATTTTTGACTTGGTACCTTAGGCAGATTTGGCAGCAGGTGGTATAACTTCAACACTGGTGGTGAAGTGAAAATTTACCCCCGTCACTTCACCCAGCGAAGGACCAACACCGTCAGCTGTGGAGGAATTGAAAGAATGTACAAAATGTGAAGAGCTGTTGAGATGTAGGAAGAGTGAGTCTTTTATTTGAGCAAGTTTGTAAAAGTAAAATCACTTAAACGAACCAAGGAATTTTGTTTGAAGTTCAGAAACATTTTTTGGTTCCTTCCTCCTTCGTTTGATATTATAGGATGTACAGATGTGAAATTTAATTGGAGCTGTGAGATGGATTGTGTCCTGAGTAAAATAAAACAAATAATATTGCTACTTTGGGTGTTAAGTGTCGGTTCTTTACGGCTGTGGAGATGAGAGGAAGGAAATCGGTAGTCACATTCCAACACTCTCAGTGGGAACAGCTTTTTAAAAACATAATTTAACGGGATGTGGGTTTCACTGGTTAATCCAGCATTTATTGTCCATTCCTAATTGCCCTTCAGACGGAGGTCCTGGTGGTGTTCTTTGTGATTCTGTTATCAGGATGGATGTGGTAGTGTTCACAAAGACCACAGAAGCTAAGTTCATTAACAAAGCTAGCCCTTATTTGCACTAATTATTAAAGCTCGTCCACTTACTCCTATAGTAAACAATAATCTTGTAATCTACAGTCTACAATTCACTAACACTAGTCTCTACACTTCATCTATAACTCCACTCTGATCTCCCTCACTGCTCCTCTCCAGCCCTCTCCCAGAAGTCTGGGAGTCAGTGTATATAGTTCTGCATCTAGCTCCACCTCATGGTTAATTACGATATGACGTTAACCCTTTGTATTCCGAACATTTCACATAATGTCACATCCCACTTTCTTTGAGAAAAGCTTTTGAAATTGTTTCTAACATTTTTTTACAAACATTGTTGAGAGTTCATGCATGATGTTATATTATATATCCGGGTCCGGGAATTTAACCCGGGTCCTGAGGCAGCAATGATAACCACTGTGGGATTCAGCGATGGTAATGCTACCAAATGCTATGATGTTATATTACATAATTGCAATTACAGAGTTGCAGTCCTTAGTGTTTTACAAGTTTCGTCGATTAGGTGGTTTTCTTGTCCTTTTTGATCTTTTCAAAGCACTTGGTAGTGTCATTGGAATTGTCTCTTGTGTTGTGGGCCAGGGTTTAGAGAACCCCAAGGTGTATCATGGAGTTCACCTGACCCACAACTTTTAATAGATTGTGGTTATGGGGAACACACGGGCCTACCTTCCAGGTGCACAGCAACAGATAATTAACAGTACTTTTAACTTAAAACAATGTTTATTTATGAAACCAGTATAACACTTTATAAACCCACAGTAAACATCTTAGCAACTATCAACTCAAATAGTCCCCCAAAGAATACAGTACTCCATAAGTAACCTTTCCTAGCAACATCCAGAAGATTTAAAAAAACCTTTTAACAGAAAAACATCAGGGGCAAAATTCTCCCGAAACGGCGCGATGTCCGCCGACTGGCGCCCAAAATGGCGCCAATCAGACGGGCATCGTGCCGCCCCAAAGGTGCAGAATGCTCCGCATCTTTGGGGGCCGAGCCCCAACATTGAGGGGCTAGGCCGATGCCGGAGGAATTTCCGCCCCGCCAGCTGGCGGAAACGGCCTTTGTTGCCCCGCCAGCTGGCGAGGAAATGACATCTCCGGGCGGCGCATGCGCGGGAGCGTCAGTGGCCGCTGACAGTTTCCCACGCATGCGCAGTGGAGGGAGTCTCTTCCGCCTCCGCCATGGAGGCGGAAGGGAAAGAGTGCCCCCACGGCACAGGCCAGCCCGCGGATCGGTGGGCCCCGATCGCGGGCCAGGCCACCGTGAGGGCACCCCCCCGGGGCCAGATCACCCCGGCGTGGATTAAACCACCTCTCTTACCGGCGGGACAAGGCGGCACAGGCGGGCTCCGGGGTCCTGGGGGGGGGTGATCTGGCCCCGGGGGGGTGCCCCCACGGTGGCCTGGCCCGCGATCGGGGCCCACCGATCCGCGGGCAGGCCTGTGCCATGGGGGCACTCTTTTCCTTCCGCCTTCGCCACGGTCTCCACCATGGCGGAGGCGGAAGAGACTCCCTCCACAGCGCATGCACGGGGATGCAGTGAGCGGCCGCTAACGCTCCCGCGCATGCGCCGCCCGGCAATGTCATTTCCGCGCCAGCTGGCGGGGCACCAAAGGCCTTTTCCACCAGCTGGCGGGGTGGAAATTCGTCCGGCGCCAACCTAGCCCCTTAAGGTTGGGGCTCGGCCCCCAAAGATGCGGAGCATTCCGCACCTTTGGGGCGGCGCGATGCCCGTCTGATTTGTGCCGTTTTGGGCACCAGTCGGCGGACATCGCGCCGTTTCTGGAGAATTTCGCCCTAGGTCCCCATGCCGGTGTGAAAACGGTGGGTCTTTTCTGCCAGGAAAACTGATAGTCAAGAAGGCATACGGCATGCTGGCCTTCATCGGTCGGGGCATTGAGTATAAAAATTGGCAAGTCATGTTGCAGCTGTACTGGGCCTTAGTTTGGCCTCATTTGGAATATCGCGTACAATTCCGGTCACCACACTACCAGAAAGATTTTGGAATTCTCACTGGAACGACGGAGGTTGAGTGGAGACCTGATAGAGGTTGATAGAACTAAGTTTGATACTTGAGCGATTTGTTGAAAGCCTACAACCAAGAATCATGTTTTTGAGAAGTGTGTGTATTGATTCTGATTTCATCGTACAAAGGTATGCACCCGAAACTAGAAGGCCATTCGTAGTCATAGAAACAGCCAGAGACGGGAAGCCCTGCAGAGATTAGTCAAGTTACAATCTCCTCAGACAAAACCATTAAAGAGATCAAGTTCCAATACCTTAAAAGATGCACACACAGAGGTACAAACTTGAATAAAATGAAGTTACACTGCAGCAAATTCCATCCGATCTATACTGACAACCGTATCAGCTAATTGACGGACATCTAGCTGGGCAAACCAAAGGTCCTCCAGACAAAGAGCCAATTAGAGACAAGGCAAGGGTTAACCCAAAGATAAGCATCTCCCTAAAAGAGAGGTACCAGTAAGTTAGCCTTTGTTCTAACCATGTCTAACTCTATCTCTCTGTCTCTCCCTCTGTCTAAGCCAGCCCTTGACCTGCTATGACCTTTACTCTGCTATGTGCTCCCTTCTTTAAATCACCTCGAAGTATCTTCTAAGTTTAATACGTTTTGTACTGGCCAGTTGGCCTAATTGTTTTGTCGAAGTATCAGAAATCGTGTATCGTCAGCCGCACTGCCAAACATTAAAGTCAAAAGTGAACTTGTACCATCGCACGGAATCGGTCCATTTATTGAGAGAAAACACAAGGATTTATCAATATCAGGATTCCATCAGAGGTCTACAAGATTATGAGTGGAATGGACAGAATGGATAGTGTCATGTGAGAGTACCTTTAAGACATGGATGTTTAAGCAATGTACCTTTAAGAAAACTTATGTCAGAGTGTGGGTGGAGCTGGGCTTTGGATCAAAATGGATCAGCCATTTTGCAGTTTTTAGTTTTGTAATTTGAAAATAGTTTGGGAGTGTCTGTGTTTGCAGTGAGCTGGATCTCTGCCATGAAAGACCATCTCTGGATCATTTGGGTGATTTAAACTCATAATAGTAAAGCCTTTAACCTGATGTGATTCTGTTTAAAGGTGTTCAGTCTCTTGGAAGTTTGAAGGAACATTTTGAGGAATTATTTACTGCTGCAATATTTTCTGAGTTATCCTTGAAGTAAGGGGTGTTAAGAGATCCAATGTTTATTTACGATGTTAAGTTGAAGTTGAGTTCATGGAATAAACAGTGTTTTGTGTTTAAAAACCCACGTGTCCATAATTGTAATCCCACACCTAGGGAACAAGCCGTGTGCTCGGAAAAGCAACAAATACATTAAAGGGAGAGGTTGGTTGAACTCCATGATACATTTTGGGGTTCTGAAAACACCTCGCCCATACACAATTGGGGGCTCGAGGGGGATAAAAGTCTATCTATTGGATTGGCTTTTGTGAACTTAAAGACAGTGAAGGATTGTTGCTTTTCCGATGGGGTATTTTAGTTTACGTGGGCAGTGTGTTGTGGACAATGGCTCTTTCAGAGGTTTTTGGGGGTGGAGACTGTCACACGCAGTACTTTACGGACAGAGACGAAAATCAGACTGTTGGGTCTGGCAAAAACGTTGCCGTTAACATTACCTGACAAAATGCAAAAAGATGAGGTAATTATGGCGGTGGTTAAGCATTTAAAGTTGCCTCAGATAGAGTTTGACACATGGGAAATGGCAAAAATTCAATTGCAAATTAAACAAATGGAACATGAGAAAGATTTAAAGTGGCTTGTATACGAAATAGATAGAGAGGAAAATAGAAAAGGAGAGATAAGAAAGAAACAAAGAAAGAGATAGAGAGGAAAAGGAAAAAGAGAGAGTTTGAACTTCGGAAAATGGCTCTGAAACATGAAAATCAGTTAAAATTGGCAGACGCAAAGGGACACGTACAGTTGGAGGAGATGGATGAGGATAATGAGGCAGAGCGTCATAGTCGAAGACGTGGTGGTGATCTATTTAAATATGTCCAAGCATTGCCAAGGTTTGACGAGAAGGAGGTAGAAGCCTTTTTCATTTCATTTGAGAAGGTAACTAAACAAATGCAATGGCCACAGGAGAGTGGTCCAAGAAATGGCTGATGAAATTCAACGTGGGCAAGTGCGAGGTCTTGCACTTTGGAAAAAAGAATAGAGGCATGGACTATTTTCTAAAACGGTGACAAAATTCATAATGCTGAAGTGCAAAGGGACTTGGGAGTCCTAGTCCAGGATTCTCTAAAGGTAAACTTGCAGGTTGAGTCCGTAATTAAGAAAGCAAATGCAATGTTGTCATTCATCTCAAGAGGCTTGGAATATAAAAGCAGGGATGTACTTTTGAAGCTTTATAAAGCATTAGTTAGGCCTCATTTAGAATACTGTGAGCAATTTTGGGCCCCACACCTCAGGAAGGACATACTGGCACTGGAGCGGGTCCAGCGGAGATTCACACGGATGATCCCAGGAATGGTAGGCCTAACATACGATGAACGTCTGAGGATCCTGGGATTATATTCATTGGAATTTAGGAGGTTGAGGGGAGATCTAATAGAAACTTACAAGATAATGAATGGCTTCGATAGGGTGGATGTAGGGAAGTTGTTTCCATTAACAGGGGAGACTAGGACCCGGGGGCACAGCCTTAGAATAAAAGGGAGTCACTTTAGAACAGAGATGAGGAGAAATTTCTTCAGCCAGAGAGTGGTGGGTCTGTGGAATTCATTGCACAGAGGGCGGTGGGGGCTGGGACGTTGAGTGTCTTTAAGACAGTTGATAAATTCTTGATTTCTCGAGGAATTAAGGGCTATGGAGAGAGAGCGGGTAAATGGAGTTGAAATCAGCCATGATTGAATGGTGGAGTGGACTCGATGGGCCGAATGGCCTTACTTCCACTCTTATGTCTTATGGTCTTATGGACATGTGCGTATTACTGATTCAAACAGAGCTGGTAGGTAGGACTAGTGAAGTGTTTGCATCACTACCGGAGGAGGTATCTGGAACGTATGAGGTGAAGAAATCCATCTTAAGTGCATATGAGCTAGTGCCTGAAGCTTACAGACAAAGGTTTAGAAATTTAAGGAAAGAATTTGGTCAAACATACATGGAGTTTGAAAGGCTCAAACAGAGTAATTTTGATAGGTGGATAAGGGCTTTGAAAATAGTATGAAGCTCTCAGAGAAATTATACTTTTGGTGGAGTTTAAAAATTCAATTCCTGATGTAGTGAGAGCTCATATGGAAGAACAGAGGGTTAAAACTGCGAGATTAGCAGCGGAAATGGCAGTGATTATGAATTAGATCATAAATCAAAGATTGGTTTCCGACATCAGTTTCAGCCGGAGAGGGATAGAAACTGGGGACATGAGAAATACTCAAGTGGTGAAGGTAAAGGTGATCTGATGGGAGACAATAAAGAGAGTGTACCTCAGATTAAAAAAGAAATCCAGGAGAGTGGAAAAGAAATGAAAAGTTTCAGATGTTTTCACTGTAATAAACTAGGCCATGCAAAGTCAGTGTTGGTGGTTGAAGAAAAGCACTGGGAAGGCTGATGTGGTAAAACAGGATAAGACAGTGGGGTTTGCTGGAGTGGGAAAGGAAAGCCCAAGGAAAGCGAAGGAGGTGCAAACGATTGTACAGCCTGTTCAAGAAGTAATTGTTAAGAAGGTGCCAGATGTATTTAAAGAATTTACTTGTGTGGGTAAAGTTCACTCATGTGTATCAGGAGGAGCAGGTAAAGAAGTCACAATTTTAAGAGATACAGGGGATAGTCAATCTTTAATGGTAAGAGATGAGGAATTATGTAGTTTGGGAAGAATGTTGCCAGAAAAGGTGGTGATATGTGGAATTCAGGGTGAGAGGGGTAGCGTTCCATTATATAAGGGAAGGTTGGAAAGTCCAATGAAAAGTGGTGAAGTAGTAGGAGTAATAGATAAACTATCTTTTCCAAGAATACAGTTTACCTGGGGTAATGATATAGCTGGATCGCAGGTGGGAGTGATGCCTACTGTTGTTGATAAGCCAGTGGAAAATCAGTCAACTGAAGTGTTGAAGGACGAATATCCTGGGATTTTTCCGGATTGTGTAGTAACAAGGTCGCAAAGTCACAGGTTAAGACAAGAGGAGAAATCAAAGAGTGAAGATGAAGTTGAAGTGCAATTATCAGAAACAATTTTTGATCAGATGGTTGAAAAAGAACAAGAACAGGTGGAGGATGAGGCGGATATTTTTAGTTCAGGAAAACTGGTGGAGTCACAACAGAAAGATGTAGAAATAAAACGGATATATCAGAAAGCATATACGGAAGAGGAATCTGAGAGTATACCAGAGTGTTATTACCGTAAAAATGATGTCTTGATGAGAAAATGGAGACCTGTACATATGCAGGCAGATGAAAAGTGGGCAGAAGTTCATCAAGTAGTATTGCCGGTAGGGTATAGCAGGGAGGTGTTGCAAGTTGCACATGAGGTACCAGTGGGAGGTCATTTGGGGATAAGGAAAACTCAAGCTAAAATCCAGAAACATTTTTATTGGCCTGGACTACATAAAGATGTAGTTAAATTTTGTCAATCATGTCACACATGTCAAGTGATAGGGAAACCTCAAGCAGTGATAAAACCAGCGTCCTTAATACCTATTCCAGCATTTGAGGAACCGTTTACGAGGGTCATAATTGATTGTGTAGGGCCGCTTACTAAAACTAAAAGTGGGAATCAATATCTTTTCACTATAATGGATGTGTCTACTAGGTTTCCAGAGGCCATTCCAGTATGTAATATTACAGCTAAAAGGATTGTGGAGGAGTTACTTAAATTCTTTACTAGATATGGACTACCCACAGAAATTCAATCGGATTAAGGATCAAATTTTACTTCAAACTAATTCACAGAAGTTATGGATAGCTCAGGAATAAAACAATTTAAATCAACTGCGTACCATCCAGAATCGCAGGGAGCGTTAGAAAGGTAGCATCAGACATTAAAGATAATGTTGAGGGCGTATTGTCAAAATTATCCAGAGGATTGGGATAAAGGAATTCCATTCGTACTGTTTGCAATTAGGGATGCACCTAATGAGTCTACCAAATTCAGTCCTTTTGAACTAAATTTTGGTCATGAGGGAAGAGGACCACTTAAATTGATTAAGGAAAAATTGGTGTGTGAGAAATCGGAAATTACACTATTGGATTACGTGTCAAATTTTAGGGAACGATTAAATAGAGCAGGTGAATTGGCTAAACAACATTTGAAAGTTGCACAAAATGTGATGAAACGGGTAACGGACAAGAAATCCAAAGTTCGTAGTTTTGCCAGTGGGGATAGTTTTAGTGTTGTTACCAGTGGTAGGTGAGCCTTTAAAAGCTAGGTTTTGTGGACCTTATCAGATTGAAAGGAAATTAAGTGAGGTGAATTATGTGGTAAAAACACCAGATAGAAGGAAGACTCACCGAGTGTGTCGTGTGAATATGCTTAAAAGGTACTTTGAAAGGGAAGGAGAGAAAAAGGAGGTTTTAATGATTCTAATTCAAAGTGATGAACCAAATCCAGATGACTGTGAATTTGACATACCTCTAATTAAATTGGAAAATGAGGATGTTCTTAAAAATTGGGATGAATTGTTAAGTTACCTTCCAGAGGAAAAACAAACTGACCTGAAAGAGTTATTGATATCACATGGGCAAGTTTGTAGAGATAAATTGGGAAGTACTCAAATGGCTATACATGATGTAGATGTGGGAAATGCTGTTCCTATCAAACAACATCTATATAGACTTAATCCTTTAAAATTGGCACAGGTTAACAGAGAGATTGAGAGTATGCTTAAAAATGGCATAATTGAAGTGGGTTGCAGCCAATGGTGCTCACCCATAGTGATGGTACCTAAACCAGACGGTACCCAACGGTTGTGTGTGGACTATAGAAAGTTGAATGCAGTTACAAGAACGGACTCTTATCCTATCCCACGTTTGAAGTATTGCATTGAGAAATTGGGACAATCTGCTTTTATTTCCAACTTCCAGACATGGAAAGAACATTTAAAACATCGTATGGAGTTCTTCGACTTCAGGAGGTGGGTTTGGTGATGAACCTAGCCGAAAGTGAATTTGGAGAAGCCCGAATCACTTTCCTTGCGGAGCCTGTAACATCAGGGACCTGTAACATCAGGGACCTGGAAAATCAGGAGCCTGTAACATCAGGAGCCTGTAACATCAGGGACCTGGAAAATCAGGAGCCTGTAACATCAGGGACCTGTAACATCAGGAGCCTGTAACATCAGGAGCCTGTAACATCAGGAGCCTGTAACATCAGGAGCCTGTAACATCAGGGACCTGTAACATCAGGGACCTGTAACATCAGGGACCTGTAACATCAGGGACCTGTAACATCAGTAACCTGGAACATCAGTAACCTGGAACATCAGGAGCCTGTAACATCAGGAACCTGGAACATCAGGAACCTGGAAAATCAGGAACCTGGAAAATCAGGAGCCTGTAACATCAGGGACCTGGAAAATCAGGAGCCTGTAACATCAGGGACCTGTAACATCAGGGACCACAAGTAACCTGCGATCCTCGATTGCTTATAAACTATGGGTTTGCTCCACTGAAATTGTTCAAGATGGTAATGAATAGGAAGCCCATTCATCTGTCAGAATGGTCCATTGGGAGTTCTCTGGTGGTGTACTGTCACCCAGATCATCAATCATCCTCATTCGTTCAAATTAGCAACAACAAGATTTAATATCAAATATGGTTCACAGCTATTGTTCCCTAAGAACAGTTCAACACCTGCCACTGATTCACATCAGCACCAATTCCAGGGTCATTGGCCATTAATTACAGGCAATGTTCGAGATGGCTCAGCCATCATCAGCAAGTCTTCAGAAACCTTCATTTGCTCTTCTCAGGCCGTGAAATTGGCAAATAGGCTGGCAGCACCAGCAGTTCATTGCGTCAGCACCGAGGCCATACAGATCTTCGGTGACCTTCTCCAGCACTGGTCACAAGTCCACTTTGTACCATCTCCGACCCACCAATGTTCAACACTTCCAGGATGGTTATCTGTCCGACTCCAGCACAGTGATCAAACCCAGTTAGATACATGAAATGTAAGTCATCAAGTACAAAGCATATTTCAACACATTTACAGTGATTATTTAGAATTTGCACATCAAATTGAAAGTCGATTAAACAATTAGTTTTGACCTTTGTTGGTGCTGCAGCTGTGTCTTTATAACTGGCCTCGGTGAGGAGAGAGACTGAAACAGCCTCACTTCCTTAGTGAGGTTACTGGCCCAGCTGTCATGACCTCAACAAGTGAATCGTCAGCCCAATATTATTTGTTGAGCCACATTTCAAACTTGGGCGACCGGGGTCTAAGAACATCGGAACTCGAGAAAACACAGCGCCCGTTTCCACGTGTACGCTGAAGACCCCCGGCTCTATCTCACCTCCAAGTCTTTCACCTCCTCCACTGGGGCGATTTTTAGCTCGTGTTAGACATCAGCGAGAACAGCAATGTGGGCGCAAACTACAGCGGGAATCGGGAAACGCTATTCTCGCCAGCAGGGTCGCGTTTTCAGATTTTCCAGGTCCTTCTCCGGGGGTGCAGGAAGATTCCCTCCATGGAAAGTCAGGAACCTAATTGGCATGTTATTAGTGGGTCCTCCCGCCGGGACTGGGCCTCCCTCTCTGAATATTCATTCGGCGCCAGTGTTACATCATACCAGCTGTATGTAAACGAGAAGCCGGCGGCCGCCACCTCTGGAGAGGTTAACGGAGGTGAGCTCTCAGATCGCCACCACCTTTCAGGGTGCCAGTCTCAGAGGGGGCACCGGAGAGGACGCGGGGGACCCAGATAAGTGTAACTTGGGGTGTGGGGGAGGGTTCATGGTCGGCATCTCCGGGCTGGCAGGTCTTGGCGACCCTCCACGGCTGTGAGCCTGGAGATGCAAAGGGGTCTGGAGGCCATTCTACAGACATCTCTTCCGCTGTCCTCCTTGCTGGGAAAGCGGCAATATTACCGCTGAGGGATTGCCTTCCAGAGTGGCAGCTGGAAAAGGAGTGGCAGCAGCTGAATCCCCAACCTAACAAAATATTTGGTCTAATTCCTGACCATCCCCGATTTTAATCTCCCTGGTGTTGATGGTTTTGCATTCAGCTGTGACGGCCAACACCTGGAAATGCCCCTGACATCTGCAACTGGAACATCCACCTTCTGGATTCCAGCCCCCCTGAGCTGGAGGATGATTCCATTGTACTGTCTGCCCGCTCTTAGTAATATCTGTACATGGACCCCTGTATCGCTGGGCACCCCCACAGTGCCCACTTCTGGTACCATGTAACCTGCCTGTTGTTCAGCTTCAGAGGAGAAAACAAAAATGAAAATTATGTTACACACTTGATAGCAACGTTTTTTATATATGTATGCAGCCAAGAACACTTTTCACCTCTTACTTTGACGATCATTCACTCGAAACAATCAGGTGAAACATGTACCAATTAAGTCAAAGATGCACAACAAGCCTTTGCCCACAGCATAATTCCTCATCTTTCAGTCTTTCTCCTTTACACGTTCTTGGTTTCTAATCCTTCGTTTAATAGTTGAATTTGAGCATTACCGTGGCCATTCTCAATGTGGCATCTTTCCTCTAAAATAAACAAAAACATACAATTAGCAGCAGCTCAGAGCAATCCCAGGTCACACTGATAATCCGGCCAGAGTCAGCAAAACATAATAAATAGTAAGAGTAGGAGATACTTACATACCTGCTCCATCACAGGGTGAGCATTAACTTCCTTACAATCAAAGAGGCCCATAATTTATCAGAAATTGACAGTTATATAAAGCTTATATCAAGAAGTTTACAAAATTATGAGGGGCATAGACAGAGTGGATAGTTAGAAGCTTTTTCCCAGGGTGGAAGAGTCAATTACTCGGGCCTGTTCCCGTGCTGTACTTCCCGTTGGTCTCTAAAGCTGAAAATTAACACATTAAGAAGTCTTACAACACCAGGTTAAAGTCCAACAGGTTTGTTTCAAATCACTAGCTTTCGGAGCACTGCTTTCGGATTCACCTGAGGAAGGAGCCGCGCTCCGAAAGCTAGTGATTTGAAACATACCTGTTGGACTTTAACCTGGTGTTGTAAGATTTCTTACTGTGCTCACCCCAGTCCAACGCCATCATCTCCACACCATGAAAATTAACAGTAATCAAAACCCAAGACAGAACATAAATGAAATGAAAATCGCTTATTGTCACAAGTCGGCTTCAAGTGAAGTTACTGTGAAAAGCCCCTAGTCGCCACATTCCGGCACCTGTTCGGGGAGGCTGGTACGGGAATTGAACCGTGCTGCTGGCCTGATTTGGTCTGCTTTCAAAGCCAGCCATTTAGCCCTGTGCTACACCAGCCCCTGTAAGGGGTGGAACCTAATTACAATTAAGAGACCATTTCTTAAGAAATTAATTATATACAAACTTTAAATACAGAGGAGCGGACTGGATTAGAGTCAAGTTTGCTGAACGACCTTAGCAAGTCTCAAATTCACTCAGGGATAAATGTTACTTCAATATTTCGCATTTGTCCAATGAAGGGGCAGTTTAGCGTGGCCAATCCACCTACCCTGCACATCTTTTGGGTTGTGGGGGTGAACCCACGCAGACACGGGGAGAATGTGCAAACTCCACACGGACAGTGACCCGGGGCCGGGATCGAACCTGGGACCTCGGAGCCGTGAGGCAGCAGTGCTAACCACTGTGCCACCGTGGGAGGAAACCGGAGCATCCGGAGGAAACCCACGCAGTCACGGGGATAATGTGCAAACTCCAGACAGACAGTCACCCGAGGCCAGAATTGAACCCGGGACCTGTGAGGCAGCTGTGCTAAGCATTGTGCCAACGGGTCGCCCCACTGGTGTGTACTGTCAGGAGCTTTACTGCAAGGAGCTAGGAGTATTGTTTGCTCTACCTGAACTCAAACTTTTCACATAAATTATTTTTACTGCAACAATTGAATGGTAAAACTGGATTGCCGACTGTAAATACAATTGTGCTATCTATAATCCTAGAACCTGTTTAACATCGCGATGGATTATTTTCACCACAACCTTGGACAACACATTTGGTTCTTTAATAAACTTTTATATCTTTTAGAATTTATATCATCTCACGTAGTCTTGTCTATCGCTAACTCGTGAACCTGACTCTGGATTCTCAATCGCTAACTCGGGAACCTGACTCTGTATTCTCTACCGCTAACTCGGGAACCTGACTCTGGATTCTCTATCGCTAACTCGGAAACCTGACTCTGGATTCTCTATCGCTAACTCAGGAACCTGACTCTGGATTCTCTATCGCTAACTCGGGAACCTGACTCTGTATTCTCTATCGCTAACTCGGGAACCTGACTCTGTATTCTCTATCGCTAACTCGGGAACCTGACTCTGTATTCTCTATCGCTAACTCGGGAACCTGACTCTGTATTCTCTATCGCTAACTCGGGAACCTGACTCTGTATTCTCTATCGCTAACTCAGGGACCTGACTCTGGATTCTCTGTCGCTATCTCGGGAACGTGACTCTGTATTCTCTATCGCTAACTCGGGAACCTGACACTGTATTCTCTATCGCTAACTCGGGAACCTGACTCTGTATTCTCTATCGCTAACTCGAAACCTGACTCTATATTCTCTATCGCTAACTCGGGAACATGACTCTGTAATCTCTATCGCTAACTCGGGAACCTGACTCTGTATTCTCTATCGCTAACTCGGGAACCTGACTCTGTATTCTCTATCGCTAACTCGGGAACCTGACTCTGTAATCTCTATCTCTAACTCGGGAGCCTGACTGTATATTCTCTATCGCTAACTCGGGAACCTGACTCTGTATTCTCTATCGCTAACTCGGAACCTGACTCTGTATTCTCTATCGCTAACTCGGGAGCCTGACTGTATATTCTCTATCGCTAACTCGGGAACGTGACTCTGTATTCTCTATCGCTATCTCGGGAACGTGACTCTGTAATCTCTATCGCTAACTCGTGAACCTGACTCTGTATTCTCTATCGCTAACTCGGGAACCTGACTCTGTATTCTCTATCGCTAACTCGGGAACCTGACTCTGTATTCTCTATCGCTATCTCGGGAACGTGACTCTGTAATCTCTATCGCTAACTCGTGAACCTGACTCTGTATTCTCTATCGCTAACTCGGGAACCTGACTCTGTATTCTCTATCGCTAACTCGGGAACCTGACTCTGTATTCTCTATCGCTAACTCGGAACCTGACTCTGTATTCTCTATCGCTAACTCGGGAACCTGACTCTGTATTCTCTATCGCTAACTCGGGAACCTGACTCTGTATTCTCTATCGCTATCTCGGGAACGTGACTCTGTAATCTCTATCGCTAACTCGTGAACCTGACTCTGTATTCTCTATCGCTAACTCGGGAACCTGACTCTGTATTCTCTATCGCTAACTCGGGAACCTGACTCTGTATTCTCTATCGCTAACTCGGAACCTGACTCTGTATTCTCTATCGCTAACTCGGGAACCTGACTCTGTATTCTCTATCGCTAACTCGGGAACCTGACTCTGTATTCTCTATCGCTATCTCGGGAACGTGACTCTGTAATCTCTATCGCTAACTCGTGAACCTGACTCTGTATTCTCTATCGCTAACTCGGGAACCTGACTCTGTATTCTCTATCGCTATCTCGGGAACGTGACTCTGTAATCTCTATCGCTAACTCGTGAACCTGACTCTGTATTCTCTATCGCTAACTCGGGAACCTGACTCTGTATTCTCTATCGCTAACTCGGGAACGTGACTCTGTATTCTCTATCGCTATCTCGGGAACGTGACTCTGTAATCTCTATCGCTAACTCGTGAACCTGACTCTGTATTCTCTATCGCTAACTCGGGAACCTGACTCTGTATTCTCTATCGCTAACTCGGGAACCTGACTCTGTATTCTCTATCGCTAACTCGGAACCTGACTCTGTATTCTCTATCGCTAACTCGGGAACCTGACTCTGTATTCTCTATCGCTAACTCGGGAACCTGACTCTGTATTCTCTATCGCTAACTCGGGAACCTGACTCTGTAATCTCTATCGCTAACTCGGGAACCTGACTCTGTAATCTCTATCGCTAACTCGGGAACGTGACTCTGGATTCTCTATCGCTAACTCGGAAACCTGACTCTCTATTCTCTATCGCTAACTCGGAACCTGACTCTGTATTCTCTATCGCTAACTCAGGAACCTGACTCTGTATTCTCTATCGCTAACTCGGGAACCTGACTCTGTAATCTCTATCGCTAACTCGGGAACCTGACTCTGTAATCTCTATCGCTAACTCGGGAACGTGACTCTGTAATCTCTATCGCTAACTCGGAAACGTGACTCTCTATTCTCTATCGCTAACTCGGAACCTGACTCTGTATTCTCTATCGCTAACTCGGGAACCTGACTCTGTATTCTCTATCGCTAACTCGGGAACCTGACTCTGTAATCTCTATCGCTAACTCGGGAACCTGACTCTGTAATCTCTATCGCTAACTCGGGAACATGACTCTGGATTCTCTATCGCTAACTCGGAAACCTGACTCTCTATTCTCTATTGCTAACTCGGAACCTGACTCTGTATTCTCTTTTTTTTAAATATATTTTATTCAACTTTTTCGGCCATACAAAACAATACAAAAGGTTTTTTCCCTTTTTACAACAGTAAAACAATATAAATAACCGTTACCGTATTTTAACAAATAAATAAATAATATATAAACTAAATGGCAGCTGCCATAACAAAAATAATAACTATCCCAAATAATAAAATCAGCAATTCAATATACACAACCAAGTACCAATATCTTTACAAAAACACCCCTGAGGACCCACCTGAGCCCTCCCCCCCCCTCCCACCCCCCCCCCCCTCCCCCCTGGGTTGCTGCTGTTGCCTTCCCATTTCCTTTATCGTTCTGCGAGGTAGTTAATGAACGGTTGCCACCGCCTGGTGAACCCCTGAGCCGAACCCCTTAGTGCAAACTTTATCCGTTCCAGTTTTATAAACCCTGCCATGTCATTTATCCAGGTCTCCACGCCCGGGGGTTTGGCTTCCTTCCACATAAGCAATATCCTGCGCCGGGCTACTAGGGACGCAAAGGCCAAGACATCAGCCTCTTTCGCCTCCTGCACTCCCGGCTCTTCTGCGACCCCGAATATAGCCAGCCCCCAGCCTGGCTCGACCTGGACCCCAACCACCTTTGAAAGCACCTTCGCCACCCCCACCCAGAACCCCTGCAGTGCCGGGCATGACCAAAACATGTGGGTGTGGTTTGCTGGGCTTCTCGAGCATCTCCCACACCTATCCTCTACCCCGAAAAATTTACTGAGCCTTGCTCCGGTCATATGTGCCCTGTGCAAAACCTTAAATTGTATCAGGTTTAGCCTGGCGCACGAGGACGAAGAGTTTACCCTACGTAGGGCATCTGCCCACAGCCCCTCTTCAATCTCTTCCCCCAGCTCTTCCTCCCATTTTCCCTTCAGCTCATCCACCATGTTCTCCCCCTCGTCCCTCATTTCCTTGTATATATCTGACACCCTACCATCCCCCACCCATGTCCCTGAGATCACTCTATCCTGAATCTCCTGCGTCGGGAGCTGCGGGAATTCCCTCACCTGCTGCCTCGCAAAAGCCCTCAGTTGCATGTATCAAAATTCATTCCCTTGGGGCAACCCATATTTTTCCGGCAGCGCTCCCAGACTCGCAAACGTCGCGTCTAAGAACAGATCCCGCAGTTGCACAATCCCAGCTCTCTGCCATGCTCCAAATCCCCCATCCATTCTCCCCGGGACAAACCTATGGTTATTTCTTATCGGGGACCGCACCGAGGCTCCCGTCCTTCCCCTATGCCGTCTCCACTGCCCCCAAATTTTCAGTGTTGCCGCCACCACTGGACTTGTGGTGTATTTCTTCGGGGAGAACGGCAACGGCGCCGTCACCATTGCTTGTAGGCTGGTTCCTTTGCAGGACGCCATCTCCAATCTCTTCCACGCCGCTCCCTCCCCTTCTCCCATCCACTTACACACCATTGAGATATTGGCGGCCCAGTAGTACTCACTTAGGCTCTGTAGTGCCAGTCCCCCCCTCTCCCTGCTACGCTGCAAGAACCCCCTCCTCACTCTCGGGGTCTTCCCGGCCCACACAAAACTCATAATGCTTTTCTCGATCTTCTTGAAAAAAGCCTTCGTGACCATCACCGGAAGGCACTGAAACACAAGAAGGAATCGCGGGAGGACTACCATTTTGACCGCCTGCACCCTACCCACCAGTGACAGGGGCACCATGTCCCATCTCTTAAAATCCTCCTCCATCTGTTCCACCAATCTTGTTAAATTAAGCCTATGTAAGGTTCCCCAACTCCTGGCTATCTGGATCCCCAAGTACCAGAAATCCCTTGTTACCCTCCTCAGCGGTAAATCCTCTATTCCCCTGCTCTGCTCCCCCGGATGTACCACAAACAATTCACTCTTCCCCATGTTCAATTTGTCCCCCGAGAATTCCCCAAACTCCCCGAGCATCTGCATTATCTCAGGCATCCCCTCCACCGGGTCCGCAACATACAGCAATAAATCATCTGCATACAATGATACCCGGTGTTCTTCTCCTCCCCTGAGTATTCCCCTCCACTTCCTGGAGCCCCTCAGTGCTATGGCCAGGGGCTCAATTGCCAATGCAAACAGTAACGGAGACAGGGGACACCACTGCCTCGTCCCTCTATAAAGACGGAAGTAGTCAGACCTCTGCCTGTTCGTGATCACACTTGCCACCGGGGCCCTATACAGCAGCTGTACCCATCCAATGAACCCTTCACCGAAACCAAATCTCCTCAACACTTCCCACAGGTAGTCCCACTCGACCTTGTCAAATGCTTTCTCGGCATCCATCGCCACCACTATCTCCTCCTCCCCCTCTGGTGGGGGCATCATCATCACCCCTATGTTCGTGTTCAGCTGTCTCCCCTTAACGATCCCAGTTTGATCCTCATGGACCACCCCCGGGACACAATCCTCTATCCTCGTCGCCATTACCTTGGCCAGGAGCTTAGCATCTACATTCAAAAGGGAAATGGGCCTGTAGGAGCCACACTGCAGCGGGTCTTTATCCTTCTTCAAAAGTAACGATATTGTCGCCTCCGACATAGTCGGGGGCAACTTCCCCTTTTCCCTGGCCTCATTAAAGGTTCTCGTCAAAAGCGGGGCCAGTAGGTCTATATATTTCCTATAAAATTCCACCGGGAACCCATCCGGTCCCGGGGCCTTCCCCGCCTGCATGCTCCCAATCCCCTTTACCACCTCCTCCACATCAATCTGTGCTCCCAGTCCCGCCCTCTCCTGCTCCTCCACCTTCGGGAATTCCAGCTGATCCAGGAAATGCATCATTCCCTCCATCCCTTCCGGGGGCTGAGCCTTATACAACCTCTCATAGAATGTCTTAAACACCCCATTCACTCTCTCCGCTCCCCGTTCCATCTCTCCCTCCTCATCCCTCACCCCACCTATCTCCCTCGCCGCTCCCCTCTTCCTCAATTGTTGGGCCAGTAACCGACTCGCCTTCTCTCCATACTCATACTGCACTCCCTGTGCCCTCCTCCACTGTGCCTCTGCCTTACCCGTGGTCAGCAGGTCAAATTCCACATGTAACCTTTGTCTTTCCCTGTACAGTCCCTCCTCCGGTGCCTCTGCATATTGCCTGTCCACCCTCAGAAGTTCTCTCAACAATCGCTCCCTTTCTTTACTCTCTTGCTTCCCTTTATGTGCCCTTATGGATATCAGTTCCCCTCTGACCACCGCCTTCAACGCCTCCCAGACCACTCCCACCTGAACCTCTCCATTGTCATTAAGCTCCAAGTACCTTTCGATACACCCCCTCACCCTTAGACATATCCCCTCATCCGCCAACAGGCCCATATCCATTCTCCAGAGTGGGTGCTGTTCCTTTTCCTCTCCTACCTCCAGATCGACCCAGTGTGGAGCGTGGTCCGAAATGGCTATGGCCGTATACTCCGTCCCTGTCACCTTCGGGATCAGTGCCCTTCCCAGGACAAAAAAGTATATCCGTGAATATACCTTGTGAACATGGGAGAAGAATGAGAACTCCTTACTCCTAGGTCTGTTAAATATCCAAGGGTCTACTCCTCCCATAGAACATAGAACATAGAAAATACAGCACAGAACAGGCCCTTCGGCCCACGATGTTGTGCCGAACCTTTGTCCTAGATTAATCATAGACAATCATAGATTATCATTGAATTTACAGTGCAGAAGGAGGCCATTCGGCCCTTTGAGTCTGCACCGGCTCTTGGAAAGAGCACCCTACCCAAACTCAACACCTTCACCCAACACCAAGGGCAATTTGGACATTAAGGGCAATTTATCATTGGCCAATTCACCTAACCTGCACATCTTTGGATTGTGGGAGGAAACCGGAGCACCCGGAGGAAACCCACGCAGACACGGGGAGGACGTGCAGACTCCGCACAGTCAGTGACCCAAGCCGGAATCGAACCTGGGACCCTGGAGCTGTGAAGCAATTGTGCTATCCACAATGCTACCGTGCTGCTCCATGAAGTCCTTAAGCACCTTGGCCGCTGCCGGCCTCCTCCCGGTCCTGGGCCTCGACCGGTCCAGCCCTGGATCAAGCACCGTATTGAAATCTCCCCCCATTACCAACTTTCCCGCCTCCAGGTCCGGGATACGCCCCAACATACGCCTCATGAAGTTTGCATCATCCCAGTTCGGGGCATATACGTTCACCAGAACCACCGCCTCCCCTTGCAATCTGCCACTCACCATCACGTATCTACCCCCACTGTCCGCCACTATGGTCTTTGCCTCAAACAGTACCCGTTTCCCCACTAAAATAGCCACCCCCCCTATTCTTCACATCCAAACCTGAATGAAACACCTGCCCCACCCATCCTTTACGTAGTCTGACCTGGTCTATCAGTTTCAGATGCGTCTCCTGCAACATAACCACATCTGCCTTCAGTTTCTTTAGGTGTGCGAGTACCCGTGCCCTTTTAATCGGCCCATTCAGCCCTCTCACGTTCCACATGATCAGCCGGGTTGGGGGGCTCTTTACCCCCCCCCTTGTCGACTAGCCATCCCCTTTTTTACCCCAGCTCCTCACCCGGTTCCCACGTACCCGTATATCCCACCGACGGTGCCCTCCCGCCTCGACCACCCCGCCCCATAACAGCTCCCCCTTCCCCTTAGCAGCAGCAACCCAGTTAGCTCCCTCCCCCCCCCCCTCTGCTAGATCTCCCTCTAGCGTAATTACACCCCCATGTTGCTCCCAGAAGTCAGCGAACTCTGGCTGACCTCGGCTTCCCCGTTTGCCCTCGGCCTCTCACTGTGCGAGGCCCCCACCTTCCTGCGTCCCTGTTCCCGCCTTAATTACCACAGCGCGGGAACGAGGCCCGCGTTTCCCACTCAGCCCCGCTTTCCTACCCACCGGCGCCCACAGTTCCTCATACTCCCCCCCCCACCCCCCGCCAAACGAGGGGAAGAGAGAAAATTTACAGGATTAAAGAGTTAACAATTGAAAAATCATCCCCCCCCCCCTTCCTCGTCCCACATATTGACTCTGTATTCTCTATCGCTAACTCGGGAACCTGACTCTGGATTCTCTATCGCTAACTCAGGAACCTGACTCTGGATTCTCTATCGCTAACTCGGAACCTGACTCTGTAATCTCTATCGCTAACTCGGGAACCTGACTCTGTATTCTCTATCGCTAACTCGGGAACGTGACTCTGGATTCTCTATCGCTAACTCGGAAACCTGACTCTCTATTCTCTATCGCTAACTCAGGAACCTGACTCTGGATTCTCTATCGCTAACTCGGGACCTGACTCTGTATTCTCTATCGCTAACTCGGGAACCTGACTCTGTATTCTCTATCGCTAACTCGGGAACCTGACCCTGTATTCTCTGTCGCTAACTCAGAACCTGACTCGATATTCTCTATCGCTAACTCGGGAACATGACTCTGTATTCTCTATTGCTAACTCAGGAACCTGACTCTGTATTCTCTATCGCTAACTCGGAACCTGACTCTATATTCTCTATCGCTAACTCGGGAACCTGACTCTGTATTCTCTGTCGCTAACTCGGAACCTGACTATATTCTCTATCGCTAACTCGGGAACCTGACTCTGTATTCTCTCTCGCTAACTCGGGACCTGACTCTATATTCTCTATCGCTAACTCGGGAACCTGACTCTGTATTCTCTGTCACTAACTCGGAACCTGACTCTGTATTCTCTATCCCTAACTCGGGAACCTGACTCTGTATTCTCTATCGCTAACTCAGGGAACGTGATTCTGGATTCTCTATCGCTAACTCGGAAACCTGACTCTGTATTCTCTATTGCTAACTCGGGAACCTGACTCTGTATTCTCTATCGCTAACTCGGGAACCTGACTCTGTATTCTCTATCGCTAACTCGGAACCTGACTCTATATTCTCTATCGCTAACTCGGGAACCTGACTCTGTATTCTCTATCGCTAACTCGGGAACCTGACTCTGTATTCTCTATCGCTAACTCGGAACCTGACTCTATATTCTCGATCGCTAACTCGGGAACCTGACTCTGTATTCTCTATCGCTAACTCGGGAACCTGACTCTGTATTCTCTATCGCTAACTCGGGAACCTGACTCTGTATTCTCTCTCTGGGGAGGAAACATTTTTACCCCGACTCTAATAATATCCAGGAAAGTCCATTTACGTGTCTTTGGGATATGAAGCAATCTCCCGATATCCCCCGTGGCAGCTAAACGTTCCAGGCTTAGGTGTTTCAGGCGGGATAGAGGGGGATGTAAAAGGGGTGGCGGAGTTGCGCTACTGGTTAGGGAGAATATCACAGCTGTACTGAGGGAGGACACCTCAGGGGGCAGTGAGGCTATATGGGTAGAGATCAGGAATAAGAAGGGTGCAGTCACAATGTTGGGGGTTTACTACAGGCCTCCCAACAGCCAGCGGGAGATAGAGGAGCAGATAGGTAGACAGATTTTGGAAAAGAGTAAAAACAACAGGGTTGTGGTGATGGGAGACTTCAACTTCCCCAATATTGACTGGGACTCACTTAGTGCCAGGGGCTTAGACGGGGCGGAGTTTGTAAGGAGCATCCAGGAAGGCTTCTTAAAACAATATGTGGACAGTCCAACTAGGGAAGGGGCGGTACTGGACCTGGTATTGGGGAATGAGCCCGGCCAGGTGGTAGATGTTTCAATAGGGGAGCATTTCGGGAACAGTGACCACAATTCAGTAAGTTTTAAAGTGCTGGTGGACAAGGATAAGAGTGGTCCTAGGATGAATGTGCTAAATTGGGGGAAGGCTAATTATAACAATATTAGGTGGGAACTGAAGAACATAGATTGGGGGTGGATGTTTGAGGGCAAATCAACATCTGTAGGAGGCTTTCAAGTGTCAGTTGAAAGGAATTCAGGACTGGCATGTTCCTGTGAGGAAGAAGGATAAATAAGGCAATTTTCGGGAACCTTGGATAACGAGAGATATTGTAGGCATCGTCAAAAAGAAAAAGGAGGCATTTGTCAGGGCTAAAAGGCTGGGAACAGACGAAGCCTGTGTGGAATATAAGGAAAGTAGGAAGGAACTTAAGCAAGGAGTCAGAAGGGGTCACAAAAAGTCATTGGCAAATAGGGTTAAGGAAAATCCCAAGGCTTTTTACACGTACATAAAAAGCAAGAGGGTAGCCAGGGAAAGGGTTGGCCCACTGAAAGATAGGCAAGGGAATTTATGTGTGGAGCCAGAGGAAATGGGCGAGGTACTAAATGAATACTTTGCATCAGTATTCACCAAAGAGAAGAAATTGGTAGATGCTGAGTCTGGAGAAGGGTGTGTAGATAGCCTGGGTCACATTGAGATCCAAAAAGACGAGGTGTTGGGTGTCTTAAGAAATATTAAGGTAGATAAGTCCCCAGGGCCTGATGGGATCTACCCCAGAATACTGAAGGAGGCTGGAGAGGAAATTGCTGAGGCCTTGACAGAAATCTTTGGATCCTCACTGTCTTCAGGTGATGTCCCGGAGGACTGGAGAATAGCCAATGTTGTTCCTCTGTTTAAGAAGGGTAGCAAGGATAATCCAGGGAACTACAGGCCGGTGAGCCTTCCTTCAGTGGTAGGGAAATTACTGGAGAGAATTCTTCGAGACAGGATCTACTCCCATTTGGAAGCAAATAGACGTATTAGTGAGAGGCAGCATGGTTTTGTGAAGGGGAGGTCGTGTCTCACTAACTTGATAGAGTTTTTCGAGGAGGTCACAAAGATGATTGATGCAGGTCGGGCAGTGGATGTTGTCTATATGGACTTCAGTAAGGCCTTTGACAAGGTCCCTCATGGTAGACTAGTACAAAAGGTGAAGTCACACGGGATCAGGGGTGAGCTGGCAAGGTGGATACAGAACTGGCTAGGTCATAGAAGGCAGAGAGTGGCAAAGGAAGGATGCTTTTCTAATTGGAGGGCTGTGACCAGTGGTGTTCCACAGGGATCAGTGCTGGGACCTTTGCTCTTTGTAGTATATATAAATGATTTGGAGGAAAATGTAACTGGTCTGATTAGTAAGTTTGCAGATGACACAAAGGTTGGTGGAATTGCGGATAGCGATGAGGACTGTCAGAGGATACAGCAGGATTTAGATTGTTTGGAGACTTGGGCGGAGAGATGGCAGATGGAGTTTAATCCGGACAAATGTGAGGTAATGCATTTTGGAAGGTCTAATGCAGGTAGGGAATATACAGTGAATGGTAGAACCCTCAAGAGTATTGAAAGTCAAAGAGGTCTAGGAGTACAGGTCCACAGGTCACTGAAAGGGGCAACACAGGTGGAGAAGGTAGTCAAGAAGGCATACGGCATGCTTGCCTTCATTGGCCGGGGCATTGAGTATAAGAATTGGCAAGTCATGTTGCAGCTGTATAGAACCTTAGTTAAGCCACACTTGGAGTATAGTGTTCAATTCTGGTTGCCACACTACCGGAAGGATGTGGAGGCTTTAGAGAAGGTGCAGAAGAGATTTACCAGGATGTTGCCTGGCATGGAGGGCATTAGCTATGAGGAGCGGTTGGATAAACTCGGTTTGTTCTCACTGGAACGAAGGAGGTTGAGGGGAGACCTGATAGAGGTCTACAAAATTATGAGGGGCATAGACAGAGTGGATAGTCAGAGGCTTTTCCCCGGGGAAGAGGGGTCAATTACTAGGGGGCATAGGTTTAAGGTGAGAGGGGCAAGGTTTAGAGTAGATGTACGAGGCAAGTTTTTTACACAGAGGGTAGTGGGTGCCTGGAACTCGCTACCGGAGGAGGTGGTGGAAGCAGGGACGATAGTGACATTTAAGGGGCATCTTGACAAATATATGAATAGGATGGGAATAGAGGGATACGGACCCAGGAAGTGTAGAAGATTGTAGTTTAGTCGGGCAGCATGGTCGGCACGGGCTTGGGGGGCTGAAGGGCCTGTTCCTGTGCTGTACATTTCTTTGTTCTTTGTTTGTTCTTTGGACCAGAAGCTGTGGTGATATTTTTGCCAGCTGGCTGGAACTTTTCAAATCTTGGTTCTGAGAGAAGAAGTTCCTCCTCATCTCTGTCTCCAATGGGTCACCCCCTTACACGGAGATGATGCCCTCTGGTCCTAGACTCTCCCACAAGGGTAAACAACATCTCAGCGGCGACCTCGTCAAGCCCCCTGAGAATCCGATATATCTCAGTAAGGTCACCTCTCATTCTTCTGAACTGCAATGAGTCCAGACCCAACCCACTCCTCATAAGAAAATGCCTCCATACCCGGGATCAATGAAGCTTCTCGAGACTGCCTTCGCTGTCAGTAAATCTTTCTCAGGTGAATCTTCACCCGAGGAAGGAGCAGCGCTCCGAAAGCTAGTGATTTGAAACAAACCTGTTGGACTTTAACCTGGTGCTGTAAGACTTCTTACTGTGCTCACCCCAGTCCAACGCCGGCATCCCCACATCGTAAATCTTTCCGTAGATATGGGGACTAATCTGTTCACAGTATTCCAGGTGTGGTCTAACTGGCCTTGTGTAGTTTTAGCAGGACATCCCTATTTTTATACTCCATTCCCTGGGCTGCTATCACCACAGACCAAACGACATAGGAGCAGAATTAGGCCACTCGGCCCGTCGAGTCTGCTCCTCCGTTCAATCACGGCTGATATTTTCTCATCCCTGTTCACAGTGCCCCAGTTTCTGCTCTTCCATTTTTTATCACAGGGTCAAGATGCCAGAGTGAAAATAGGATGTGAGGCATCAGATTACAGAAACCAGGTTGATTCCTGGGATGGGAGGGTTGTCATATGAGGAACGGTTGAGTCTCGACCAGGTTTAGAAGAAGGAGGGATAAATATTTGAAACATGAAAGATTCTGAGGAGGCTCGACAGAGTAGATGCTGAGAGGGTGTTTCCTCTTGAGGGGCATCAAGAACTAGGAGCCATTGGTTCAGAATAAGGGGCGGGATTCTCCGAACCCCCTCCGGGTGGGAGAATCCCTGGGGAGAGGCACGAATCCTGCCCCGATGCTGGCTACCGTATTCCCCGGCGCCGTTTTTCGAGCGGGGCGGGGTGCACGCCACGCCGGTCAGGGGCCGTTGGCAGCGGTCCCCCTGGAGATTCTCCGGGCCCCGATGGGCCGAGCGGCCGTCTGTTTTTGGCCAATCCCGTCGGCGTGGGTTACGCATGGTCCCACACGGCGGGACCTGGCAGGTAAGTCGGCGGGGGCGGTCCTCTGGGGGGGGGGGGGGGTGCGGGGGGGATCCGACCCCGGGGTGGGGGTCCCCAGGGAGGCCTGGCCAGCGATCGGGGCCTATCGATCTGCGGGCAGGCTTGATCCGTGGGGGGCACTCCTTCCTTCCACGACGGCCCCTGTAGGGCTCCACCTTGACCGGCGTGGAGAACAGAACCCCCCAGGCATGTGCTGAAATACGTGGCCAGTCTTCCCCAGAGAGAAGTGGAGGCTGTGGGTCACTGAATATATTCAAGGCCAAAGTAGACAGGTTCCTGATTGACAAGGATCAAGGATTATGGGGACGGACAGGAAAGTGGAGTTGTGGCAGAACGGGCTCAAGGGGCTGAATGCCTCCCCCCCCCCCCCCCCTATTCTCCTATTTATTATGTCCTACACTTAAATTTTGCATATCCTTTGCATGACAAATAGCCTAAAGCACAGCATGAAGGTTCAGCAGAAAAGCACTAAAACCTTTGACCACTGCTTACTGGTCACCATTCACCAACACTCCTGGGTCAACCCTGCTCTGCCCTCTCCCCAGGACTTCCACCAACCAATCCGATTGCTGGGCAGCCTCAGATCACCCGCTGTCCATGTCCCCCATCCCCCCGGGCCTTCCTCCTCAATGGCACTATTCCCCAGCCTCTGCCAACGATAATCTTGCTGGCCCCTACTCCTCCGACCACCACCCTTCTGCACATTGACCTCCAGTAACTGTCCGGCTCCGAATTCAGTGACGTTAATATCCTCATCTGCACACCCCTCCTGTCGTCCTCGCTACAACATCCTCCGGCTAGCGCTGTGTGGCAGATGTGATTCTGGCCTCCTGTACACCCTCTACAGCAGGAGAACATCCATGTTTCTCCTGAGCGATGTATTGGGGAAATAAAGACAAATTGGGGGATTTGCCCTTTCACAAAGACATATTTTAATCTGAGCTCCTGATGACGGTGATGAGCGGAGCAATCACCTGCAAAATAGCCACTTTTCCACCGAACATTCGCCAGAAAACTCGACAACTCGTTCCCCCAACCTTAGTGAAATTGGGGGGGGGGGGAAGAGAGAAGGAGGAAAATGCCCGGACAAAGCGAGTGCAGGAGCCTGGAGCAGAGGCCAGGAGTGGAAGGAGCCGGGAGGGAGTGGAAGGAGCCGGGAGCAGAGGCAATCGGACGAGCCGATCGGCGCGTGAGGCAGTGGAGCGTACGTTTCACCGGAGCGAGAAGGGGCAGACCAGCCGCACACAGAGCCCTCCCTCACCGGGGGTGGCGGGGGGGTGATGGCGATCTTCTCAGAAGCACTGAGGGAAGACAGGCAGGGATCAAAAATGGACATCCAGGCAGCGGCGAAGGACACAGTGGCCGAAACCCGGGCACAGAGACAGCTGGTCCTGGACAAGGCGCAAAATAGACTGGAGGCCCAGGAAGCGACGACCTGGAAGACAGACCTGGAAAAGAGGGCCACAACCGACCAGAGTGACCGAATCGTTGCCCTGCAGAGAGAGAGAGAGGCGGCGAGGTTGGTCGCGACGCAGGGCAGCGGCAAGGGAAGGCGGAGGACCAAGAAAACCGGTCGAGGCGACAGAACCTGTGGATCGTGGGCCTGCCGGAGGGGATCGAGGGGAGGGACCCCACAGACGATGTGGCCCAGATGCTGGGCAACCTGGTGGGAAGGGAGACCTTCCCAGCCCATCAGAAATAGACAGGGCACACCGGTCACTGCGGCCAAAACACAAAGCCGGGGACCAGCCAAGGGCAGTGATCGCGAAACTGCACCGGTGCGAGGACCAGGAGAGAATCCTGCACTGGGCCAGGCTGAGCAGAAACTGCAATTGGGAAGGACACAGAATCAGAATTTACCAGGAAATTGGGGCTGACCAGGCCAAACATCAGGCTAAATTCAACAGGGCAAAGGCTGCGCTGTACAAGAACATGATTGGTGTGCTCTACCCAGCCAAGCTCTGGGTCCCGTACCGGGGCAAGAAACATGTACAGTCCCGGCCGAGGCGGACAGGTTTGTCGCGGAGTGCGGTCTGGAGCAGCGGCAACAGGGGAGGGGATGAGGAGCCCACGGGAAGGAATGGCAACGCGGCAATGGGCTGCATTGGGAGGGGGGGGGGGAGAGAGAGAAACCTCTCCCCCCCCCCCCCTGCCCCCAATCACAACCTGTACGACCAACAGCAAGCCACCACCAAAGAGACCGCTTTGCGCGGGAGGACGTGGCCTCATTCGGGACAAGGAGGGCGAGGGAAGGCGGAGTAGCAATCAGGAAGAGTACAGGGTAAGACGGGAGATAGAGCAGGCAGGAGCTCCAGAGAGCGGGCGAGGATTAGCAGGACAGTAACTCCCGGGAGAGGGGTCACCACACTCATGGGATAGCAGACAGAGACCGCGGCGCAGCCCCAGCAGGGGCGACAGCACCTGGCCGGGGGGGAGACAAACAAGGGGATGGGGGGGGGTAAGAGGGGAGAGGAGCAGGGGGAAGGGGGATAGAGGGGGACGGGCTACGGGAAGCGGGGGGGGGGGGAAAAGGTGACTGGAGGGGGTCACGGGGAGGTAGAAACAGAGACGGGCTGAAGGGAAATGGCATTATGGAGACAGCAGGCCGCAACCGGGGGCCCGGAACAAAAAAGCACAGTAAGCAACCACCTAGAATGGTCCCTGGGCGAAGGGAGCCCTGGAGGTACCAGGTAAGTATAATTAATCCCACAGGAACAGGGGGACAGAAGCCCCCCACCAGGATAGTCACCTGAAACATCAGAGCACTTAATGGCCCAGTGAAAAGATCCAGAGTCTTCACCCACAGAAGGGACAGGAGAGCCGATATAGTCTTCCTCCAACAGACACACCTGAGAGAGCAGGACCGACTGCGGGTAAGAAAGGGCTGGGTGGGACAGACTTACCATTCCTGTTACGGGACGAGAGTCAGAGGGGTGGCAATACTGATTGTTGGTGGGAAAATTGCTGGTGACACCAAGATTGGTGGAGTAGTGGATGAGGTGGAGGGCTGTTGTAGGCTGCAAAGAGACATTGATAGGATGCAGAGCTGGGCCGAAAAATGGCAGATGGAGTTTAACCCTGATAGGTGCGAGGTGATTCATTTTGGTTGGACAAATTTGAATGCGGATTACAGGGTCAACGGCAGGGTTCTGAGTATAGTGGAGGAACAGAGAGATCTTGGGGTTCATGTCCACAGATCTCTGAAGGTTGCCACTCAAGTGGATAGAGCCGTGAAGAAGGCCTATAGTGTGTTAGCGTTTATTAACGGGGCTTGAGTTTAAGAGCCGCGGGGTTATGCTGCATCCTAGTGATACCACATTTGGAGTATTGTGTGCAATTCTGGTCACCTCATTATAGGAAGGATGTGGAAGCATTGGAAAGGGTGCAAAGGAGATTTACCAGGGTGCTGCCTGGTTTGCAGGATAGGTCTTATGAGGAAAGGTTGAGGGAGCTAGGGCTTTTCTCTTTGGAGCGGAGGAGGATGAGAGGCGACTTAATAGAGGTTTATAAGATAATGAGGGGGATAGATAGAGTGGACATTCAGAGACTATTTCCTCGGGTGGATGTAGCTGTTACAAGGGGGCATAACTATAAGGTTCAGGGTGGGAGATATAGGAGGGATGTCCGAGGTAGGTTCTTTACTCAGAGAGTGGTTAGGGTGTGGAATGGACTGCCTGCTGTGATAGTGGAGTTCCGGACACTTTAGGAACTTTCAAGCGGTTATTGGATAGGCACATGGAGCACACCAGAATGACAGGGAGTGGGATAGCTTGATCTTGGTTTCGGACAAGGCTCGGCACAACATGGAGGGCCGAAGGGCCTGTTCTGTGCTGTACGGTTCTATGTTCTATGTTCTAACCCTGCAGTTCGATATACTTTCTGTGGCTACTACTGGAATAACAGCCCGGTGTGCAAAACAGATGACTCATCGCCGGGTGCGTACTCGGAGACAATGGACTATTCACAAACTTTTGCCCAAGGTCTGAATGCCTTAAGATATCCCTGCTCTGCCCAGCTAGCCACAAGCTGAAGAATTAATAACAACAGGAAAAGGCTGGAGATTACAAACTCATTACCATTTATGGCATGGATTGAGATAACGGAGGACTAATTAATTGCTTGTAATGAATTGTGACACGAATAAAGGTGATTGGCTGTATGTAAATGAGATTACAAACTGATTTCGCTTTCAAATCTCAATATATTAAGCCCGTGCGAACCTTAGCTCGAGTGAGAAAGAGTGCTGTCTGGAGGCTGCGAAGCCTGAGGCCTTCCTCCCAGATCTGATATAATAAACTGCTTCTTTACTCATCCAAAAAGACCTACGTGTGAATATTTTCACTTCTAATACTGATCAGCAAGAGGACGATGTTTAAGGCGATGAAGACAGTTACGGCCCCGGGGGGGGGGGGTGGATTTAACTGCGTACAGAACCCATGGACGGACAGGTCAAACCCCAAAACAGGAAAGACCTCCAACATGGCGAAGGAACTCAATTGCTTTATGGAGCAGGTGGGGACGGTGGGGACGGTGGACTCTTGCCGATTCACCCACCCTGTATAATCGAGGGTCGACGTATTTTTGTAGTGGGAAATCGGTGCTTCCAGGGGAATATTCCCCGGTCGTAATTTCCGACCACACTCCACTCTATATTGATATGAGGTTGGAGACAGGCAGCGCCCAACGCCACACATGGAGGTTTGACACTGCACTACTGGCCGACAAGGTCTTTAGCGAGAAGGCCATAGCTAATACACAAAAAACAATCAAAATGGGGAGGTGTCATATTCACATTCTGGAAGGCACTAAAGGCCGTGGTTAGAGGCTAATTATCGCCTTTAAAGCACGAAGAGATAGGGAGGAAAGGACGGCTCGGTAGCAGCTGGTTGACTCCATACTGGAGGTAGACCGTAAATACTCCGAGGCCCCAACCATAGAGCTCCTGGCAGAGAGGAAAGAGTTACAAATGAACTTTGATCTGCTCTCCATCAGGGAAGCAGTGCACCAACTCCGCCAGGCTTGGGGGAACCCTATACGAAGGAGCCGCCTGTTGGCACATCAGCTGAGAAAGCAGGCAGCCACCACCAGAGAAATTGTGCAAATTAGAGACAACAGAGGCACATTAGAAACAGACCCAGACAAGGACAACAAAATCTTCGAGGCCTTCTACCAAGGGCTGTACACTTCAGAGCCCCCAACAGGGGGATGAAACGGTTCTTCGATGGACTGGACATGCCAGTCATGAGGGAGGACATGAAACGCAGCCTGGGAGCACCGCTCGAACTGGGAGAGATCATGGAGAGTATCAGCTCCATGCAGGCGGGGAAGCTTACCGGCCGATTTCTACAAAATATTTGCGACAGCACTGGCCCCGCACCTGCGGGAGGTCACAGACTCGCTGACTACAGGTACACTGACACCTACACTAGCACAGGCCTCAACCTTGCTAATAATAACAATAATAATCGCTTATTGTCACAAGTAGGCTTCAATGATGTGACTGCGAAAAGCCCCTAGTCGCCACATTCCAGCGCCTGTTCGGGGAGGCCGGTACGGGAATTGAACCCACGCTGCTGGCCTTGTTCTGCATTACAAGCCAGCTGTTTAGCCCACTGTGCTAAACCAGCCCCTGGCTTTAATACCTTAAAAAGATAAAGACCCAAGAGAATGCGGTTCATACAGACCCATCTCACTACTAAATAATTTTCATAGAATTTACAGTGCAGAAGGGGGCCATTCAGCCCATCGAGTCTGCACCGGCTCTTGAAAAGAGCACCCTACCCAAGGTCAACACCTCCACCCTATCCCCATAACCCAGTAACCCCACCCAACACTAAGGACAATTTTGGACACTAAGGGCAGTTTATCATGGCCAATCCACCTAACCTGCACATCTTTGGACTGTGGGAGGAAACCGGAGCACCCGGAGGAAACCCACGCACACACGGGGAGGATGTGCAGACTCCGCACAGACAGTGACCCAAGCCGGAATCGAACCTGGGACCCTGGAGCTGTGAAGCAATTGTGCTATCCACAATGCTACAGTGCTGCCCGGTACATATAGACGCCAAAATATTGGCCAAAATCCTAGCCAAGGGGCTAGAGAACTGCGTACCAGAGGTGGTCGCAGAGGACCAGACGGGCTTTGTCAAAGGTAGACAGCTAACCTCAAACATCAGACACCTGCTGAACGTGACAATGACCCCATCCGGAGACAGAGCACCTGCGGTGATCCTCTCCCTGGACGCAGAAAAGGCCTTCGACAGAGTCACGTGGAAGTACCTTATAGAGGTGCTGGAGCGGGTCGGGCTCGGAAGAGGATTCACCGGCTGTTTGAAGCCCCTGTACAACACCCCCATGGCGAGCATATGCACGAAGACCACCAGCTCCCAGTACTTCCATCTGCACAGGGGCACCAGGCAGGGACGCCCGCTGTCGCCGCTGTTGGTCGCCCTAGCGATCGAACCATCAGCGATCGTTCTCACAACCGCAAAGAATTGGAGAGGGATCCAAAGAGGAGGCAGAGAGCACAGAGTCTCGGTCTACGCAGATGACCTGCTCCTCTACATCTCGGACCCACAGAGCAGCATGGGCGGAATCATCGCGCTCCTGAAAGAGTTTGGCGCCTTCTCGGGCTACAAACTCAACATGAGCAAAAGCGAGATCTTCCCGATGAATCCGCACGGGGGAGGGGCAGAGTTCTGGTGGGACTGCCGTTTAAACTGGCCCAGCACAGATTCCGCTACCTGGGCATTCAAATCTCTCATGGCTGGATGGGGCCTGACCAGTCTGACAGAGCAAGTTATAAAGGGCCTGCAGAGATGGAACGCACTCCCACTCTCCCTGGCGGGGAGAGTCCAGAGGATCAAAATGAATGTACTGCCCAGGTACCTCTTCCTACTTAGATCCATCCCAATCTATACCCCCCAAGGTCTTTTTCAACTCACTGGACAAACTAATGATGGCCTTTGTATGGTTGGGGAAGAATGCTAGGATCCCACAGAAAGTCCTACAGGAAGCAAAGTTGAAGGGAGGGCTCGCCGTCCCAATTCTACAATAATGGAATGGATAAAGGAGCCAGATGCCGAGTGGGTGAGTGCGGAGGAGGACTCCTGCAAGGGGACCTCTGTCCGGGCCCTCCTCACAGCGGCACTCCCATCTCCATCCAAGAAACACTGCACTCCAGTGGTGGTGGCAACAGTCCAATCCTGGAACCGACTGCAACAACCAGAATGTCCGATAAAGCCCCAGTCTGCAACAGTCATTGGTTCACGCCGGCGCTTATAGACGCCACTTTCAAAAGATGGAGACAGGGCGTGGAGACATTGACAGTTAGAGACCTACACACCGACAGTAGAGTCACAACACCTAATGAAGCAGGGGACAACGAATAAGGCTTAAAAACCTCCGACGGAAGGAAACAAGGACAAACCCATGACCACCGCGACAGACACTACTGGGAGAATTTTAGACATTTTAGGCAGAGGGAACTGTCTACAGACGACTAATAGAGAGGGCTGACGCCAAACTGGATGCAACAAGCAGGAAATGGGAGGAAGACTTGGGGTGCGAAATAGGGTGGGGACTCTGGAGCGAAGCACTGCACTGGGTCAACTCTACCTCCACATGTGCGAGGCTCAACCTAACGCAGCTAAAAGTGGTACACAGAGCCCACTTGACCAGAACCTGAATGAACAGGTTCTTCCCAGAGGTGGAGGACAGATGTGAACGGAGCCAAGGAGGCCCGGCCAACCACACCCACATGTTCTGGTCTTGCCCCAGACTTGCCGGGTACCGGACAGCCTTCTTCGAGGCAATGTCTAAGGTGGTGGGGATGAGGGTGGAGCCATGCCCGAGAGTGGCGGTCTTCGGGGGATCAGACCAACCAGATCTCGTCCTGGGGAGGAGGGTGGCGCCCTTGCCTTTGCCTCCCTGATCGCCCGCCGTAGACAGAGGACAACCAGGAGGGAGAAAAGAGAGGGGAAAACAAGTGAGAAAGAAAAGACAGGGGAATACAACGGCCACAACGAATGCAGCACGGCGGAAAGAGAACAAAAGGACAAAAAGAAGGAACGGTCTAAAGTCTAAACTCATGTAAATAAACAACAAGAAAATGACCAAAATGTAAATGGCACTCGGAGCACCACCCAGGGGCCCCTCCCTCTTGTAAAAGTAAAAGTCTTATCCTCCTGTGTGGATTTATACTGTGCTATGTATAACAAAACCCAATAAAAACATTTCATAAAAAATAAATATTTAGATCTATAAATCTCACGCTGTAGAGAAAAGCTGCCTGGCGTCTTTGATTCAAACCGATGGCATCCAGGAGTGAGCTGTCAGCTTTGTGGGTAACACCGCCACTCCTGAGACAACAGGAAGGTGCAGGGTTCAAACCCCACACCAGACAGTCCTGGCTCTTATATCTGCTTGACATCCTGCACCATATTTGAGTCGGTGGATCAAATGTTGCTCAAGCACCTTGCCCTCACATCTTCACCCTCCCCCCTCCACACCTCCACCCCCCCCCCCCACACACCTCCACCCCCCCCCCACACACCTCCACTCCCCCCCCCACACACATCCACACCCCCACAACTCAACCCCCCACCCCCACACACCCCCTCTCACCCCCCCACCTCCACCCATCACCCCTACCCCTCCAACCCCCCACCCCCACACACACCTCCACCCACCCCACACATCCACACCCCCACAACTCAAACCCCCACCCCCACACACCCCCTCTCACCCTCCACCCATCACCCCAACCCCCTACCCCTCCAACCCCACACCTCCCACCCCCCCCACATCCACACCCCCACAACTCAACCCCCCACCCCCACACACCCCCTCTCACCCTCCCCACCTCCACCCATCACCCCAACCCCCTACCCCTCCAACCCCCCACCCCCACCCACACATCCACACCCCACAACTCAAACCCCCACCCCCACACACCCCCTCTCACCCTCCCCACCTCCACCCATCACCCCAACCCCCTACCCCTCCAACCCCACACCTCCCACCCCCCCCCCACATCCACACCCCCACAACTCAACCCCCCACTGTCCCCCACACACACATCCACCCCTCCACCTCCACCCATCACCCCACCCCTCTTACCCATCCAACCCCCCCCCCCCCACACACACATCCACCCCCCCACCCATCACCCCACCCCTCTTACCCATCCAACCCCCCCCCCCCCCACACACACATCCACCCCCCCACCCCCCCCACACACACCTCCACCCCCCCACACACACCTCCACCCCCCCCACACACACCTCCACCCCCCCACACACCTCCACATCCCCCACCCCCCACACACCTCCACCCCCCACCCAACACCCATGGCACACATGGAAAGGACATGGCTCCATGGTACACATGGGGAACATAGACGTATATGTAAAGTTCCTAATGCTGATGCAGTATTAAATATTCTCTAATATCGTTAAACTCAGTGGATAATTATCAGGAAGAGAGACTCCGGAAAGTGATTTCCCTTCTTTAATCTGAGATACTAAGATTAGCACAATCGCGATCACCCCAACTCTGTGTTCCAATCTTGGGGTTTACTGATTTATACAACTCAGCAACACATCATATTGCATTTACCTCTGAAGTGAGGGAGATTTTCTGGGAGATATTTTACATGGGCTCATTCCCCAGTGCAAGGTTTAATAGGACTGCATTTTAAACGGGTTGGGGGGGCCTATTGGGCTGAGTACCTCCACATCCGGCACACCACCTCCAACCCGATTGGCTTTAAAGAAGGCCGCACGCTGCGTTGACCAGCTAAGGGGAGCCTTCTCAAGTTAATGGGTTGGAGTTCTGCCCCTCAGTCAAAGGAAATCCCGCCCTCGAGAACCGGCAGCCAATCTGGTTAGCCGGCAGGTGTAGCAGTGCCAACAGCTGCAGAGGGGAGCAGGGAGCGCTGCTGGGATTGGAGGAGCCTCTGGGATGAAAAGGACACGGTCACTAGTGAGAGGCAGGGGAGTAGTGGCTGGTTTTGAATAAGAGGTGGGGAGGCACAAAGTTGGGGGTACTACCTTAAAGGGCAGTGGAGTGGGGGAGGCACCCCCCCCAAAGGAGTTAACCACCTACCTATGCACCCGGTCATCTGTTTTGGTGATTAAACGTCCTCCCCACTCTGGCCCACCTTCCGCCAGCCAGCGTATTCCGCGAGCACAGACCAATCTCAGAGAGCATTTCTAACCCCCCACCCATGTTAGACGTTTTAGATGCTGTGGTATGAAGAGTCTAAAGTTCTGTTCCTTTTTCACCAACACACTTTTAATTCATTCCAACAGACTCTGCACAAAACTCTAACTACACATCACCTGACAGAGGCCACCTGAAGCCCCTTTACATATCAGTGTCAATTAATGGATACTTAACATAAATGAGACAACTAATTGCAACGTCTCTTAACCCATTACTTAACAGTCTCCCCTTCCTTGGAGAAAAAATTATAATTAGGTGAAAACAAAATTTCAAGAAACTCAAAAACACACATGATGGGCGGGATTCTCCGACCCCCCGCTGGGTCGGAGAATTGCCGGGGGCTGGCGTGAATCCCGCCCCCGCCGGTTGCCGAATTCTCCGGCACTGGATATTCGGTGGGGGTGGTAATCGCGCCGCGCCTGTTGGCGCTCCCCCCCACCCCCCCCCCCCTGGCGATTCTCCGGCCCGCGATGGGCCGAAGTCCCGCTGCTGGAATGCCTGTCCCGCCGGCGTGGATTAAACCACCTCTCTTACCGGCTGGACAAGGCGGCGCGGGCGGGCTCCGGGGTCCTGAGGGGGGGGCGGGGCGATCTGGCTCCAGGGGGGCCGGTGGCCTGGCCCGCGATCGGGGCCCACCAATCCGCGGGCGGGCCTGTGCCGTGGGGGCACTCTTTTCCTTCCGCCTTCGCCATGGTCTTCACTATGGTGGAGGCGGAAGAGACCCCCTCCACTGCGCATGCGCGGGGATGCCGTGAGCGGCCGCTGACGCTCCCGCGCATGCGCCGCAGGGCAAAGTCACTTCCGCGCCAGCTGGCGGGGCACCAGAGGCCTTTCCCGCCAGCTGGCGGGGCGGAAATCAGTCCGGCGCGGGCCTAGCCCCTCAAGGTGAGGGCTCGGCCCCTCAAGATGCGGAGAATTCCGCACCTTTGGGGCGGCGTGATGCCGGACTGATTTTCGCCATTTTTGGCGCCGGTCGGCGGACATCGTGCTGATTGCGGAGAATCCCGCCCATAATTTCCCCCCTTTTTTTTGGTTTGGAAATCGTCGACATGCATCATAAAAATGCCAGAAAGATTTCCTTTATAGTGCCAGTAAAACATTGCAGGATCTGCTTTCAACTGGCAACAGCCTAACTTTAACAAAACTAACCTTACTGAAAAATACCCGACTCTAGATGCATCATTTAATCCATATACACATTTGTTCAACTTCCAGAATACCCCTTCTGTGTTAGCTGCTTCTTTAGGAGGACGGAGAAAAATGTCTCTCTGGAGCTGATGCCCCTGCAAAAAGGCAGCTTTTATATCTATAGATTTGCATTCCCATGCCTTTGTGGCTAATAGAGCCAAGAAGATCTTTAAAATAACCTTTCCTGCTGTAGGTGAATCTACCCTTAAATCCTGATCTTCTAAGCTTTCTTCAAATCCCCTTGCCACAAGCCTGGCCTTTGCCTTATAAGTTCCATCCGGAAGAACCTTTTCCGTGTGTTATAACCTGCCTACTGACGATTGGCTGGGGACTAATGACTATCCCACAATCCTATGGGAGTATGAACTTCCCCAATGAGGGGGGCGGAGAAACTCCTACTATAAATAAGCTGGCCAGTCCAGGAACCAGGAGAAAGTAGCAAGGGAAGTTACTGCTACTGTTATGTATATATGTTATAGTAAATAAACGTTATTACTTTGTATCCTTAAAACTCGTGCTGGATTCTTCGGGACCCTCACAAAACTGGCGACGAGGGTTAAAGTGAATAGCTGTCTACACTGCTGAAGCCACCTCCCGGGATTTTTGTTGGATACGGTTGGAAGTTGTTTACTATTATACCATGCCTCTGTACGGACGTTTGGATGTTTTTGATGCTGCGCTGGAAAGCTGGAACCAGTACACACAACGGATGCGTTACTATTTCCGGGCAAACAATATCACTGAAAACGAGCGCCAGGTGGTCATATTGCTCACCGCCTGCGGCCCGCATAAGTTTGGGGTAATTAGGAGCCTTACGTACCCAGCTGCGCCGGACACCAAAACGTTTGACGAACTTGTGAATATAGTGGGGCAACACTTTAACCCAACCCCGTCCACGATAGTCCAGCGTTACCGGTTTAATACCGCTCAGAGGACCCCTGGAGAATCCCTTGCCGATTTTTTTATCCAGGCTACGTGGGATTGCGGAGTACTGTGACTATGGTGAGACCTTGTCAGAAATGTTACGCGACCGTTTGGTTTGCGGTATTAACAATGCGGCCACCCAGAGAAAGTTGTTAGCAGAGCCAACATTGACTTTTCAACAGGCAATACAAATAGTCTTGTCCCGAGAGAGCGCAGAGCGAGGAGTACAGGAGCTACAGGGAATGGAAGTGCATGCCTTGGGGCGCAACCCTTTCCGTCCGAAAACGTCCCCCCGCACTCCTGCGGTACCTTGGGCGAGGCAACGACCGGACCGACGCTTGTGTCCATCGGACATTCCTCCCCGAAGGGAGCCTTCTCCAGAGCCAATGGATGAGGAGCCATGTCCGTGTCAGACTTGTAGGCGCCAACCCCGTCGCCAACCCCGTTCCGACCAAAACTGGGACCAGCCCAGGGGCCGTAACTGGGACCAGCCCAGAGGCCGTACCTTCCATGTGGATGAACCTGCGGCGACCACTCCTGAGGACGTGGAGACGGAGGACGACTGCCTGCAGCTGCATTGTGGCATTGTGTGGCAGCTCCCCGTGTGGCCCCCATTAAGGTGACAGTACGGGTCAATGGCCACCCGCTGGAGTTGGATACTGGCGCAGCGGTCTCCGTGATCGCCCAGAGGACATTCGACCGCATCAAGCAGGGTATACAGACCCTTACATTAACTGACTCACAGGCCAGGTTGGCCACCTACACGGGGGAACCACTGGACATTGCAGGAACTACAATGACCCCTGTTGTCTATGGACGCCAGGAGGGGCGTTTCCCACTTATCGTAGTGCGTGGCCATGGGCCCAGCCTGTTGGGTCGGGACTGGTTGCGCCATTTGCGGTTGCAATGGCAGCACATCCTCCAAACAGTTTCTGGAGGGTTGACTGAGGTGCTAGGACTATACCCAGAGGTATTCCAGCCTGGTTTGGGGAAAATAAAAGGGGCCGTAGCCCGTATCCAAGTTGAACCAGGAGCCACGCCGCGCTATTTCCGGGCGCGCCCAATGCCTTACGCTTTGCTCGAGAAGATAGAAGGGGAGCTCACTCGTTTGGAGAATTTGGGTATTATCAGGCCCGTCCGTTTTGCTGACTGGGCAGCACCAATTGTACCAGTAATGAAGCCAGATGCCACAGTTCGCTTGTGTGGCGACTATAAACTTACAGTGAATACAGTTTCCCGACTCGACCGATACCCAATGCCTCCCATAGAGGATCTCTACGCGAAACTTGCAGGCGGACTCTCATTCACAAAATTAGATATGAGTCACGCCTACCTGCAGATGGAGCTGGACCCTGCCTCCCGACCATATGTAACAATTAACACACACCGGGGCCTGTATGAATATACACGGTTGCCCTTTGGAGTATCCTCTGCCTGCGCAATTTTTCAACGTGTTATGGAGGGCATTCTGAGAGGTTTACCACGTGTGGCTGTCTACCGAGATGACGTGTTGATTACAGGGACGTCGGAGCAGGAACATTTGGAAAATCCGGAGGCTGTCCTTAGACGCCTTTCGGAGGCTGGAGTCCGTTTACGTCGCACAAAGTGCGTATTTCAGGCAAAAGAAGTAGTCTACCTAGGTTATCGGGTGGACCGCGAGGGTCTGCACCCCGTCGCAGAGAAGGTGCGTGCAATTCAACATGCCCCCACCCCGACTGACACTTCGCATCTTCGTTCTTTTCTCGGTCTCGTAAACTATTACGGGAAGTTCCTCCCCAATCTGGCAACTACGCTGGCCCCCTTACACCTGCTGCTAAAGAAAAATCACACCTGGGTTTGGGGTCAGCCGCAAGAAACCGCTTTCCGGCGGGTAAAGCAACAATTGTCGTCGTCTGGGTTACTAACCCACTATGATCCTGGAAAGCCTTTGCTCGTCACATGTGATGCATCCCCGTATGGTATTGGGGCCGTCCTGTCCCACAAGTTGGAGAACGGGGCCGAGCGACCGATAGCTTTCGCCTCCCGCACATTGACTGCAGCGGAGAAAAAGTACGCGCAGATCGAGAAGGAGGGCCTGGCAGTGGTTTTTGCGGTGAAACGCTTCCACCAGTATGTGTACGGCCGCCATTTCACTATCGTGACTGATCATAAGCCCCTGCTGGGACTCTTCAGAGAGGATAAGCCAATACCGCCCATTGCTTCTGCACGGATCCAGCGCTGGGCTTTGTTGCTTGCTGCATACGAGTATTCTCTGGAGCACAAACCAGGAACGCAGATAGCAAATGCCGACGCACTGAGCCGATTGCCTTTATCGACCGGCCCCATGTCGACCCCCACAACCGGTGAGGTGGTCGCAACCCTAAATTTTATGGACACCTTGCCTGTCACGGCATCACAGATCCGTGAGTGGACCCAGACGGAGGCAGTCTTGTCAAAGGTTCGGCACATAGTCCTGTATGGTGGGCAGCATAGACAGCTCCCAGGCGAGTTGCGGGCATTTTCCTCCAAGCTGTCAGAGTTCAGCGTGGAAGACGGCATCCTCTTGTGGGGAACGCGTGTGATTGTCCCAGAAAAAGGCCAGGAGCTGATACTAACAGACTTGCACAATGGGCATCCGGGCGTGACCAAAATGAAAATGTTGGCCCGGAGTTATGTCTGGTGGCCAGGCCTCGACACCGACATTGAGAAGGTGGCCCAAAACTGCTCCATTTGCCAGGAGCATCAGAAGCTTCCGCCGGCCGCGCCCCTACATCACTGGGAATGGCTTGGGCGGCCTTGGGCACGCTTACATGCAGATTTCGCCGGCCCTTTTCAAGAATCCATGTTCCTTCTACTAATGGACACCCAGTCCAAATGGCTAGAGGTGCATAAGATGCAGGGGACAACGTCCTGCGCAACAATTGAAAAAATGCGTTTATCATTTAGTACGCATGGCCTCCCCGAGGTGCTGGTCACGTATAATGGCACACCATTCACGAGTGAGGAGTTTGCTAGGTTTACAAAGATGAACGGCATCCGCCATATCCGCACTGCCCCTTACCACCCGGCTTCAAATGGGTTGGCAGAGCGCGCAGAGCAGACATTCAAAAGAGGCCTAAAGAAGCAGTCTTCCGGATCAATGGACACGAGACTGGCTCGCTTTTTGTTTACGTACAGGACCACCCCCCATGCAGTGACTGGGGTAGCTCCCGCAGAACTCCTAATGGGCCGGAGACTTCGCACCCGCCTTAGTATGGTCTTCCCGGACATTGGCGCAAAAGTACGCCGCACACCAGAACGGCAGGGACCGGGATTGTCTCAGCATCGTCCGATTCGGCAGTTTGCGCCCGGTGTCCCAGTATTCGTGCGGAATTTTGCTGGTGGTGCCCAATGGGTTCCTGGTGTAATCTTTCGCCAAACGGGCCCTATATCTTACCAAGTGCAAGCCCAGGGTCGTCTCCAGCGAAAACATGTAGACCACGTCCGGTCCAGAAGATTATCCCCGCAAAAGATTCCCCGCCCCCGGAGCTCTGTTCAACAGCGGCAGAGACCAGAAACAAGGGAAGGTAGTCCTCCAAATCTTCCACTGGTGCCTCACTCGAAGCCTGCGCAGGTCGTTACGGGACCGAATGGAGATAGAGACGCTGACATGACGGAGGCAGCAGACTCTGACTCCGAGATGGAGACACAGGATGAATCAGAGGGGGAATCCTCGGGTCCACAGGCCGTGGATGTACAACCGCGCCGTTCATCACGGAAGCGCCGGTCTCCGTCTCGTTATACGCCGCCTGATCCAGCGCCGCGTGCAAATGGTGTCCGGCCTGCGGCCAAACGAGTTCGACGCCTTCCTTCGCCAGGGCCTACGGTGGATTCCTTGGACTTTGGGGGGGAGGGATGTTATAACCTGCCTACTGACGATTGGCTGGGGACTAATGACTATCCCACAATCCTATGGGAGTATGAACTTCCCCAATGAGGGGGGCGGAGAAACTCCTACTATAAATAAGCTGGCCAGTCCAGGAACCAGGAGAAAGGAGAAGGTAGCAAGGGAAGTTACTGCTACTGTTATGTATATATTGTTATAGTAAATAAACGTTATTATTTTGTATCCTTAAAACTCGTGCTGGATTCTTCGGGGCCCTTACAAAACCGTGCAAATCCATCTGTGGGATAGAGCTCTTTGTCCCCTATCCGGTACTTCCGTGTATACCCCAAATTCGCTCCAACTATGCAATTCTTGCTGTTTAGCTACTTTGATAACTTTTTCATTTAATTTATTTGAAGCCACCAAAATCTCACGTGCATGTGGGCTTCTACTCCTATTAGTATTCGTAGTCTTACTGTTCCGAGACATTGATAAACTACGTCCCCTCTCCTGCCTGGTATCTCGTTCTGTACTGCTACTGCTTGATCTTTCCCTGCTGCTGTGGGATGTCCTTTCAATAGTTCTCGACCTTTTCCTGCGGACCTGTTCACTATCCGATGTACTATCTGAACTGGCACTGCGTTTCTGTGCCCTCCATTTTTGAACTTTGTTTTCCCAATCCATTGTCTTGACTCCTTCCCCTGAATGCTGTACATTCAACCAATGTTTATCCTTTCCAGTTGCTTTCCCTGCTCTACTAATAACAGTTGCATCCTTCCATTGACTAGACCCTTCAGGCAAGTATGTCACTTTTGTACCAACTTTTGGCAGTTGCCCTTTCAGAAAAATGGCCTGTTCTAATTCCTCAGAAGTGTTGTGTTCCTCCACAGAAACCCTGTCTATATCAGTTAATTGGTCCTCATAGTTCTGTAACACATGCGTACCAGATGACTCTGGTTCCTCGTCATGTCTGTCTGCTCTGTCTAAATTTGAAAATTTGTAATCTGTACCCATTATCCTTGATGAATGTACCCTAACAGTTTGATTACCATGTTGCAAAATAATTGTTTTGCCATCCATGCCTATGATCTTCCCTGGGCCTTTCCATTCATTAGAATTGTCTCTCTTATAGTATACCATGCCTCCTTGCTGAAAAACGGCATCTGATGGCTGTACATTATGCCTTAAAGCTCTGCGAATTCTTTCAGAGCCTTCTGCTTCCAAAAAAGCTTTTCTACTGCTATGTAATGCATTTAAATGTTCAGCAAAACCAGAGCTAATTGTAGTCCCCTCCCAAGCTGGAGGCTGGTCATCCAAAATGGACGGAATTTTAGGATTTCTACCAAACACTAATTGATAAGGACTGTAGCCCCCAACCATCTGCAATGAATTATTTGCATGTACTGCCCATGCTAAAGCTGAATTTAGCCTGCAATTTGGTCAATCTGCCAAAATTTCCCGAAGCATGTCACCGATGACAGCATGATTTCTTTCACAGACACCATTACTAAATGGGCTTTCTGCAGCCGTATTCATAACTCTGATATTCATGTTTTCACACATATCCCTAAACTCATCATTAGCAAATTCTCCCCCATTGTCCGTAAGGAATTTTGCCGGTGGACCCATTCCTGTCCCTATCCATTTTTCCACGATTTGATCCAGAATTACTCTCTTTTCTTTACTTCGTACAATCGTTGATTGACTAAATCTGGTTGCTAAATCTACAAAATGCAAATTAAATATATTATTTGCTTTATCCCAGATCTTAAGGTCCATGGCCACAATGTCGTTAAAATCCCTGGCCAAAGGTAGAGTTACTATCGGTCGTGCTGGTGTCCTACTGTACTTCCTACAAACTTCACAGCGGTCACTAACCTGTTCTATCAGATTAGTATAGTCGTCATCCCTTACCCCTGCATCCTTTAATACATTTTTCAGCCTCTGAGGAGACGGATGTGCAAATTGCCTATGCAGTTTTAATACCACAAGCTTTTTATCAACTAAAGTCCCATTTTCTACTGCCAGTAACACATCCTTAACCACTCTACTTGAAAAATTATTTGTCAGTAATGGAATGCAATAGTGTCCCAACTGTGTAAATTGTAAGTCCACCGTCTTTCCAAAAACTGTTGCCTTATCCTGTTCCATATCCAGTTTCATGTGTGCTTTCTTCATCGACGGTCTGCTCAGAAGCAAAGGTATCTCACTTGATACAACATCCGTGCTAATGAAATGATTCACTCCGGCAATATTGCAAGGGATCACCACTCTTTACAGCGACTTCAGAGTATTATCATCCCCAAACCTGAAACTTGTGGAACTTTCAAATTCCTTCACCTTGTTATGATTTTCAGCATTCAAAGAGTCCAGGTAACAGTTTAACCAGTCAATTCAACACACAGTGGATGTGCAGCCACTGTCCAATACAGCACAGTTGAAGGATTCTGCAACCAACACCCTCATTACCGGCGTAAAACTGCTTGTCAATAGGACAATGCCTGCTTTCTGGTCACTATCTTTTTCCTATTCTGACTCTTCCGTGTCATGTGTCGCTTCAAACACTCTCATAACGAGTTGGACAGTTGAAAGCAGAATGGTATTGAGAGTCACATCGAAAACATCGATTTATCGTGCCCCGTGCATTTCTGGGGTTCATCTTCCTATTGTAGGTTCTAACTGGGTTTCTGTCTTCATAATTTCCTTCTCTCGGTCTCCTTCTATAGTCTTGGGCCCTGTTCGTAGCAATACAATTTCGCCATCCTGTTACTAGTGTATCTCCCATATTCTGCCTTATTTCAGGCTGACCTATTTGGGTCATCAGAGCCATCGGAATCGAATGTTTCCCCAGAAACTTTTGTAAAGCTTTTGTCATCTGTTCGAATAAGGTATCCTTATCAGTAAACTGAACTCCTGTCAAAACCAGGAGCCTATCCATGTTGCTCACTCTAGCACAGTCAAGTAATTTAAAGGCCAACACAGACTGTGGAAATTCCAGGTTGTATTTCTGCAGCCTTTTATATAGTCTGCCAAATTCCATTATATAGTCTTCCATGGAGATATCCTCCATTTTCCGGAACTTATCAAAATCCGACCATGCTTCATACGCACTTAACAAGTCATCTTTCTTATAAATCTTATCCATATAATGTAATAAAGTTTCCAGACCTACTTCTGAGTCTAACTCTTCCAATTCCAGCTCAGAAAGCACTTTCGGATTTTACTGCCATATGGTAGAGAAAGAGCCAATGCCATACCTTGTTTTCTCTTTCCCAAAGCAGTTACCTTAGTCCACATAACTACTGCACTTCTCCATTGGTCGTACGATTCCCTTTCAGAAAATAAGGGAGGATAGTCATATCCAGCCATCTTTATCCTCGGCTCAGCCATATATCCCTTTTTCTTCTTTTCTCACTCACTCCTTGGTTTGATCTGGAAAAGTTGTATCTTTCAACCCTTCACATTTACACAGCAACCATCCTCTGCTACCAATTGTTAGACGTTTTAGTTGCTGTGATATGAAGAGTCTAAAGTTCTGTTCCTTTTTCACAAACACACATTTATTTCCTTCCAACTACCTTTGCACAAAACTCTAACTATACATCACCTGACAGAGGCCACCTGAAGCCCCTTTACACATCAGTGTCAATTAATGGATACTTAACATAAATGAGACAACTAATTGCAATGTCTCTTAACCCATTACTTAACAACCTAGTGACCACACTGAATACTAACAGGTGCTGGATTAATAACGTTTGATACAGTTTGTCTAAAGGTCTTTATAATGTGCAGATTGGAAACCATTGCCCCATAATTTAAAAAAAGAACAAAGAACAATACAGCACAGGAACAGGCCCTTCGGCCCTCCCAGCCTGTAACGGTCATGATCCCAACCTTTGCCAAAGCCCTCAGCACTTCCTTGTGCCGTATCCCTCTCTACCCATCCTATCCCTGTGTTTGTCAAGATGTCTTTTGAACGCCGTTAATGTATCTGCTTCCACAACCTCCCCTGGCAACGCGTTCCACTCTCATATTGAGGTTAGAGATGGATGTTTAAATACTCTTGGTCAAGTCGGCATAAGGAAGGGGGAAGTTTTGGGGTATTCTAAAAGGCATTAAGGTGGACAAGTCCCCAGGTCCGGATGGGATCTATCCCAGGTTACTGAGGGAAGCGAGGGACGAAATAGCTGGGGCTTTAACAGATATCTTTGCAGCATCCTTGAGCACGGGTGAGGTCCCGGAGGACTGGAGAATTGCTACTGTTGTCCCTTTGTGTAAGAAGGGTAGCAGGGATAATCCAGGGAATTATAGACCTGTGAGCTTGACGTCAGTAGTAGGCAAACTGTTGGAGAAGATACTGAGGGATAGGATCTATTCACATTTGGAAGAAAATAGACTTATCAGTGATAGGTCCTAGTAGAATTCTTTGAGGAAGTGACAAAGTTAATTGATGAGGGAAGGGCTGTAGATGTCATATACATGGGCTTCAGTAAGACGTTTGATAAAGTTTCCCATGGCAGGTTGATGGAAAAAGTTAAGTCGCATGGGGTTCAGGGTGTACTAGCTAGATGGATAAAGAACTGGCTGGGCAATAGGAGACAGAGAGTAGTGGTGGAAGGAGTGTCTCAAAATGGAGAAGGGTGACTAGTGGTGTTCCACAGGGATCCGTGCTGGGACCACTGTTGTTTGTGATGTACATAAATGATCTGGACGAAGGTATAGGTGGTCTGATTAGCAAGTTTGCAGATGATACTAAGATTGGTGGAGTTGCAGATAGCGAGGAGGACTGTCAGAGAATACAGCAAAATATAAATAGATTGGAGAGTTGGGCAGAGAAATGGCAGATGGAGTTCAATCCAGGCAAATGCGAGGTGATGCATTTTGGAAGATCCAATTCAAGAGCGGACTATACGGTCAATGGAAGGGTCCTGGGGAAAATTGATGTACAGAGAGATCTGGGAGTTCAGGTCCATTGTACCCTGAAGGTGGCAACGCAGGGCGATAGAGTGGTCAAGAAGGCATACAGCATGCTTGCCTTCATCGGACGGGGTATTGAGTACAAGAGTCGGCAGGTCATGTTACAGTTGTATAGGACTTTGGTTAGGCCACATTTGGAATACTGCGTGCAGTTCTGGTCGCCACATTACCAGAAGGATGTGGATGCTTTAGAGAGGGTGCAGAGGAGGTTCACCAGGATGTTGCCTGGTATGGAGAGTGCTAGCTATGAAGAAAGGTTGAGTAGATTAGGATTATTTCCGTTGGAAAGACGGAGGTTGAGGGGGGACCTGATTGAGGTCTACAAAATTATGAGAGGTATGGACAGGGTGGATAGCAACAAGCTTTTTCCAAGAGTGGGGGTGTCAATTACAAGGGGTCACGATTTCAAGGTGAGAGGGGGAAAGTTTAAGGGAGATGTGCGTGGAAAGTTTTTTACGCAGAGGGTGGTGGGTGCCTGGAACGCTTTGCCAGCGGAGGTGGTAGAGGCGGGCACGATAGCATCATTTAAGATGCATCTAGACAGATATATGAATGGGCAGGGAACAGAGGGAAGTAGATCCTTGGAAAATAGGCGACAGGTTCAGATAAAGGATCTGGATCGGCGCAGGCTGGGAGGGCCGAAGGGCCTGTTCCTGTGCTGTAATTTTCTTTGTTCCTCTGCGTAAAAAACCTGCCTCGCACATCTCCTTTAAACTTTGCCCCACGGACCTTAAACCTATGCCCCCTGGTGACTGACCCCTCCACCCTGGGAAAGAGTGCCTGCCCATCCACTCTATCCATGCCCCTCATAATCTTGTGGACCTCTATCAGGTCGCCCCTCAACCGTCTTTGGAATGAAAACAGTCTGAATCTATTCAGCCTCTCCGCGTAGCTAACACCCTCCAGACCAGGCAACATCCTGGTAAACCTCCTCTGCACCCTCTCCAAAGCCTCCACATCCTTCTGGTAGTGCGGCGATCAGAATTTGGCGCAATATTCCAAGTGCGGCCTTACCAAGGTTCTATACAACTGCAGCCTGACTTGCCCGTTTTTATACTCGATGCCCCGTCCAATGAAGGCAAACATTCCGTCTGCTTTCTTGACGACCTTGTCCACTTGTGTTGCCACCTTCAAAGATCAGCGGACCTGCACACCCAGATCCCTCTGACTTTCTATATTCCTGAGAGTTTTCTCATTTACGGTATATTTCCTGAAATATATAATGTCGAAGCAAACCCAGTTGATTCAAGTTGGTGTTGAGTAATCTAAACACATAAATGCCACCTAATCTTGTACTTAAGGGTCAGTTAAGTAAAGTAAAAGAGATGATCACTTACTGTTCAGTAAAGGCCTGGCCTTCATTAAAATGTAAACTGCCAGTGAAACTGCAATGGTTACTGTCACTAAGACTACTGGAATAATCCATCCGTGATGTGGGTCGCTGACATGGAGGGTGATCTTCGTCTGAGATCCTTGAGAGGAATCTGTCCAAATACAAAAACATATTGAGACAGGAAAACATGAAGAATAGAATCCCTACAGAAAGAGGCTTCTGGGTGGCCCAGTGGTTAGCACTTCTGCCTCATAGCGCCAGGGACCCGGGTTCAATCCCGACCTCGGGTCACTGTCTGTGCGGAGTCTGCACGTTCTCCCCGTGTCTGCGTGGGTTTCCTCCGGGTGCTCCGGATTCCTCCCACAGTCCAAAGATGTACAGGTTAGGTGGATTGGATCTGCTACACTGTCCCTAGGTGGGGTTACAGGGATCGGGTAGGGGATGGGGCGTAGGTACGGTGCTCTTTCAGAGGATCGGTGCAGACTTGATGGGCCAAATGGCCTCCTTCTGCACTGTAGTGATTCTATGAGACCATTTGGCCCATCGGTGCAACCCACCGGGCTCCATCCCCATAACTCTGCCTAACCTTTGGACACTAAGGGGCAATTTAGCCTGGCCAATGCACCTAACCTGCACATCTTTGGAATGTGGGAGGAATCCGGAACACCCGGAGGAAACCCACGCAGACACGGGGAGAACGTGCAGACTCCGGACAGACTGACCCAAGCCGGGAATCGAACCCGGGTCCCTGGCGCTGTGAGGCAGCAGTGCTAACCACTGTGCCCCCGGGGATGACCTACTGTTACAAACTGAAAGTATTAAAGAACACATTAAATTGTCAGATGAATTGTTGACATTTTTGATCTCTCTTGGTTTGAAAGCAAATGGGAAAAGGCCCAAGTAATGAAATCCCAGGCCACAGATTTGGGATCCGTTATACCACATGGACATAAGGAAATTGATTTTCACAGAATAGAGGCTATTTTAAAGCTCCCACTCCCTACTCGTTAATGATGGGCCAGAAGTCCGTCATAACCAGCAGCTAAGTGTCGCCAGGCTCCAATCATGCAGCAACTTGGAGTAAGGAAATGGGCAATGATGGAGATACAAAGGTGTTTGCCCTGTTCACCGGCCCCAAATGCCCTAGGGGGGGAGCACTCTGTCTCCATTACCCACTCCCAGAGTGCCAGCAGCTCAAACCATTCGATTCAACAAGATAGCTCAATACTGCACCTGTGTACAATGGATTCGGACTCCATAGGGTCGGCTACTGGATCCCAAATCACTTCACCACCACCCCCCCCCGCCGCCAACTCCCCAAAGGGGAAGGATATGTGGTTCAGCTTTACTCACTCCAATGTACAGTGGCTGTTTTATTCTCCTGGAGCTTGGCATTGTATATCGAGCAGGAAACAAAGTTTGATTTAGCTTCGATCCAGACCACAGAGGTAACGTTGCACAGTTCGCTTTTCGAACAATGAACCAGATTCTTGACCGTCCTGTTTTCATTCAGGGTGTTCATGGTCGCCCAGTGTATGGTCGGTTCGGGATAGCCACCCCATGAGGAGCAGATCACCTTCACAAGCGCTCCATGACCCAGGTCTGTCTGCCCAGCTTCCACAGCCAACACCGGCTCCGTGTAATGAGCTAAACCGCAACGAACAAAAAGGCCAGAGGTTAGTTGCGGAGTTCAAGGGTCGGTTTCAAACCTTAACTTAAGATGTTATTGTGTCACTCCCAATCAGTAAAATAAAAAGTCATCACTCAAATTGCAAGGGCTTTTGAGATAAAGATCAAAGAAAAGTGCAGCACAGGAACAGGCCCTTCGGCCCTCCAAGCCCGTGCCGACCATGCTGCCCGACTAAACTACAATCTTCTACACTTCCTGGGTCCGTATCCCTCTATTCCCATCCTATTCATGTATTTGTCAAGATGCCCCTTAAATGTCACTATCGTCCCTGCTTCCACCACCTCCTCCGGCAGCGAGTTCCAGGCACCCACTACCCTCTGTGTAAAAAACTTTGATGTCTGGCTTCAGTTCGAGAGAGCATTAGTGAGGTTGCACCAGGAGCATTGTGCACAGTTGCGGTCTCCCTATCTAAGGATGATGTATTTTCCAGAGAGGGAATGCAGCGGAGATTCACCAGATGAATCCGTGGGGTGGCGCGATTGTCTTGCGAGGAGAAATTGAGGCAACTGGGTCTGGGTTCTGAAGGGTTTCAAAGAAGGAGAGGTGACCTCGTTGAATTCTTACCAGGCGTGACAGGGTGGATGGAGATAGGGGGCGGGATTCTCCGTCCCTCCGCACCCGTTTTTCGGCGCGACGCACCCCGCCGGCAAAGGGATTCTCCGTCCCGGCAGCCGGCCAATGGGGTTCCCATTGTGGGAAATCCGCGGGCGTGAGTGCGCTGCCGGCGAGGAGGAGGATCCCGCGATGGAGAATCCCCCCCGGTATGTATGCCCCGGCCGGTGGGTCTGGAACCAGGAGACACAGTCACAGAATAAGGAGTCGGACATGTAACGCTGAATGAGGAGGAATTTCTTCGTTCAGAGGGTGGTGTGTCTTTGAGATTCTCGACCCGAGGGAGCAGTGGAAGTTCAGTCACCGAGCATGTTCAAGGTAGAAATCGATTGATTTCTGGTGACTAATAACATCAAGGGTTATGAAGATAGTGGGAAAAGTGGTGTTGAGGTAGATAGAACCATAGAATTACTACAGTGCAGAAGGAGGCCATTCGGCCCATCGAGTCTGCACCGACCGTCTGAAATAGCATCCTACCTAGGCCCACTCCCCTGCCGTATCACCCCATTACTCCACATAACCTGTGCATCTTTGGACACTAAGAGGCAATTTATCACGGCCAATCCACCCAACCTGCAAATCTATGGACTGCGGGAGGAAGCCGGAGCACCCGGAGGAAACACACGCACACACGGGGAGAACCTGCAGACTCCGCACAGACAGTCACCCGAGACTGGAATTGAACCTGGGACCCTGGCGCTGTGAGGCAGCAGCGCTAAACACTGTGCCACCGTGCCGTCCATCACGGAGGTTAGTCATGTTCTGATCGACGAGCCAAAACTGACTTGTGCTGCTGCATTGAATTTAACACATCATAGATTATCATAGAATTTACAGTGCAGAAGGAGGCCATTCGGCCCATCGAGTCTGCACCGGCTCTTGGAAAGAGCACCCTACCCAAGGTCAACACCTCCACCCTATCCCCATAACCCAGTAACCCCACCAACACTAAGGGCAATTTTGACACTAAGGGCAATTTATCATGGCCAATCCACCTAACCTGCACATCTTTGGACTTGGGAAGAAACCGGAGCACCCGGAGGAAACCACGTACACACGGGGAGGATGTGCAGACTCCGCACAGACAGTGACCCAAGCTGGAATCGAACCTGGACCCTGGAGCTGTGAAGCAATTGTGCTATCCACAAGGCTACCGTGCTGCCCATCATCACACTGTTGTCAGCAAAGGGTTAAGGAAAATTCCAAGGCTTTTTACACGTACATAAAAAGCAAGAGGGTAGCCAGGGAAAGGGTTGGCCCACTGAAGGATAGGCAAGGGAATCTATGTGTGGAGCCAGAGGAAATGGGCGAGGTACTAAATGAATACTTTCCATCAGTATTCACCAAAGAGAAGAAATGGTAGATGTTGAGTCTGGAGAAGGGTGTGTAGATAGCCTGGGTCACATTGTGATCCAAAAAGATGAGGTGTTGGGCGTCTTGAAAAATATTATGGTAGATAAGTCCCCAGGGCCTGATGGGATCTACCCCAGCATACTGAATGAGGCTAGAGAGGAAATTGCTGAGGCCTTGACAGAAATGTTTGTATCCTCACTGCCTTCAGATGATGTCCCGGAGGCTGGAGAATAGCCAATGTTGTTCCTCTGTTTAAGAAGGGTAGCAAGGATAATCCCGGGAACTACAGGCCGGTGAGCCTTACTTCAGTGGTAGGGAAATTACTGGAGAGAATTCTTCGAGACAAGATCTACTCCCATTTGGAAGCAAATGGACGTATTAGTGAGAGGCAGCATGGTTTTGTGAAGGGGAGGTTGTGTCTCACTAACTTGATAGAGTTTTTCGAAGAGGTCTCAAAGATGATTGATGCAGGTAGGGTAGTGGATGTTGTCTATATGGACTTCAGTAAGGCCTTTGACAAGGTCCTTCACGGCAGACTGGTACAAAAGGTGAAGTCACACAGGATCAGGGGTGAGCTGGCAAAATGGATACAGAACTGGCTAGGTCATAGAAGGCAGAGAGTAGTAATGGAAGGGTGCTTTTCTGATTGGAGGGCTGTGACTAGTGGTGTTTTGCAGGGATCAGTGCTGGGACCTTTGCTGTTTGTAGTATATATAAATGATTTGGAGGAAAATGTAACTGGTCTGATTAGTAAGTTTGCAGACGACACGAAGGTTGGTGGAATTGCGGATAACGATGAGGACTGTCAGAGGATACAACAGGATTTAGATCGTTTAGGGACTTGGGCGGAGAGATGGCAGATGGAGTTTAATACGGACAAATGTGAGGTAATGCATTTTGGAATGTGTAATGCAGGTAGGGAATATACAGTGAATGGTAGAACCCTCAAGAGTATTGACAGTCAGAGAGATCTAGGTGTACAGGTCCACAGGTCACTGAAAGGGGCAACACAGGTGGAGAAGGTAGTCAAGTAGGCATACGGCATGCTTGCCTTCATTGGCCGGGGCATTGAGTATAAGAATTGGCAAGTCATGTTGCAGCTGTATAGAACCTGAGTTAGGCCACACTTGGAGTATCGTGTTCAATTCTGGTCACCACACTACCAGAAGGAGGCTTTAGAGAGGGTGCAGAAGAGATTTACCAGGATGTTGCCTGGTATGGAGGGCATTAGCTATGAGGAGCTGTTGGATAAACTCGGTTTGTTCTCACTGGTACGACGGAGGTTGAGGAGCGAGGTCTACAAAATTATGAGGGGCATAGACAGAGTGGATAGTCAGAGGCTTTTACCCGGGTAGAGGGGTCAATTACTAGGGGGCATAGGTTTAAGGTGGGAGGGGCAAGGTTTAGAGGAGATGTACGAGGCAAGTTTTTTACGCAGTGGGTGCCTGGAACTCACTACCGGAGGAGGTGGTGGAAGCAGGGACGATAGTGACATTTAAGGGGCATCTTGACAAATACATGAATAGGATGGGAATAGAGGGATCCGGACCTAGGAAGTGTAGAAGATTGTAGATTAGTCGGGCAGCATGGTCGGCACGGGCTTGGAGGGCCGAAGGGCCTGTTCCTGTGCTGTACATTTCTTTGTTCTTTGTTCTGAAGCTGGGAGAGTCATCTTGGCTTTGCACCTCCTTCCCAAAGTTCCAAATCCAGGTGTTGAGCGCTGCCCAGAGCTCCAAGTTTTCCAATGGATCCCTTCCTTCTGCACTGTTTATTTATTCACACCAGACAAATCCTAAACCACTCTAGAGATTTGTGACCATTTCATTCCTTCCGCCTGACATTAGTGAGGCCTCATTAGCATACTAAATTGCCCCTAGTGTCAAAAAAGGTCAGATGGAGTTACTGGGTTATGGGGTTAGGGCGGAGGTGTGGGCTTAAGTAGGGTGCTCTTTCCATGGATCGGTGCAGACTCGATGGGCCGAATGGCCTCCTTCTGCACTGTAGATTCTGCGATTCGATGATTCTTGAGAATGGAGTGTGCTTGAGAATGGAGTGTGAAGAAATAACCACATTGCAGTCACATGTAGGCCAGACCGGGGAAGGAAGGCAGATTTCCTTCACCATTAGTGAACCAGGTGGATTTTTTTAATGACAATCCATTGTCCAATCACGGTTAATGATACTAACTATTTAATTTCAGATTAATATAGTTAATGGAATTTAAAATCCCGAGGTGCCCTGGTGAGATTTGAACTCACATCTCCAGGTCGTTAGTCCAGCTCCTGAATTCCCCATCCAGTAACAGAGCCACTGTGTTACCGTTCTCAACATCACCAACGGAGGAACTGGGACAAACTGCACGTTCAGTCAGATGCACCATTAGTGTCATCTGTAGCTCAATGGGTAACAATTGCAGGGCTGTGGGAATAATTGAGTTGGTCTTGCAGTCAGGCTAGCAGGCACAATGGCTTCCTTCTGTACTGTAACCATTTGACATTTCATTGGGAGTTTTCATTCCGAGTTACATTCAGAGTGCAGCAAAATTAAGAAAGGCATGCTTGGATTCAGCTGAGGAATCTACACAAGAGTGCTTCAAATAATGTATCGTCAAAAACAATTTCGAAATTCCGGTAGACATTTAGACCTGTCAACATGTTTCTGTTCACACACGTCCGAGGTAACATATCTGCCGAGAGTATATTCTTGGGACAAGCGTAGTCAATTTGGTACATCTGCTGGAAAATCTCTGCAGGACCTTTGCTTCCCCTTGTTGAGCGAGGAGAAGAGAAACATGGCATTTGGACAGGCGGGAAAATGGCCAATTCGGGTTTTGGGGGATTGCTATTTCTGCCGTTACAACAGCCCTGGGAAGGGCAGGGTTAACAGCATCGTCTGCAGTTCCACTTTTTAACAGAGCATGTGTGCACACCATCAGTTGCAAAGACTAATCATAGAATCATAGAATTTACATTGCAGAAGGAGGCCATTCGGCCCATCGAGTCTGCACCGGCTCTTGGAAAGAGCACCCTACCCAAGGTCAACACCTCCACCCTATCCCCATAACCCAGTAACCCCACCCAACACTAAGGGCAATTTTGGACACTAAGGGGCAATTTATCACGGCCAATCCACCCAACCTGCACATCTTTGGACTGTGGGAGGAAACCGGAGCCCCCGGAGGAAACCCACGCACACACGGGGAGAACGTGCAGACTCCGCACAGACAGCGACCCAAGCCGGGAATCGAACCTGGGACCCTGGAGCTGTGAAGCATTTGTGCTAACCACTGTGCTACCGTGCTGCCCAATGATGGGATAAAACTTTATTACAACTGCAAAATTTGGACGATGATTTTACAGCACGTTGCCAAGACTTTGTGCAATAAACAAATAATTGGGACAGTCTCCGAGTGGTTGGATTCGTCTTCTGAAAATAAAACATTTATGTGGGATGCATGAGTCATTGGCAAGGCCAGCATTTATTGCACATTAAACAATGGCAGCAAGACGCGTCACTAAACTGTTGCAGTCTATCTGGTGACTACACCCATCGTGGCTGGTGTCAGGACTCTTGTTTTACCTTATTCTTATAAGAATTGTTTCGGCAGGTTGGTTAGCAAATTAGAAATGTTTGGGATTGATGGGTCCTTGGCAGCATGGATTAGAAGTGGGCTCAGAGACAGGAAACCGAGGGTAGGTACGGATGGTCATTTCTCAGGCTGGAGACCAGTTGAAAGTGGAGTTCCCCAGGGCTCAGTGTTGGGACTCTTGCTTTTCCTGATTTATATAAATGATTTCGAAGTGGGTGTGGAGGGCAATATCTCTAAATTTGCGGATGATACTAAGAACAAAGAACAAAGAACGAAGAACAAAGAACAATATAGCACAGGAACAGGCCCTTCGGCCCTCCAGGCCTGTACCGGTCATGATACCAACCTTGGCCAAAACCCTCAGCACCCTTATGCCGTATCCCTCGATATCCATCCTCCATGTGTTGGTCAAGATGAACGCCGTTAATGTATCTGCTTCCACAACCTCCCCTGGCAACGCGTTCCAGACACTCACCACCCTCTGTGTAAAAAACCTGCCTCGCACATCTCCTCTAAACTTTGCCCCACGGACCTTAAACCTTTCCCCCTGGTGACTGACCCCTCCACCCTGGGAAAGAGTGCCTGCCCATCCACTCTATCCATGCCCCTCATAATCTTGTCGACCTCGATCAGGTCACCCCTCAACCTCCGTCTTTCTAATGAAAACAGTCCGAGTCTATTCAGCCTCTCCGCATAGCTGACAACCTCCAGACCAGGTAACATTCTGGTAAACCTCCTCTGCACCCTCTCCAAAGCCTCCACATCCTTGTGGTAGTGTGGCGACCAGAATTGTGCGCAATATTCCAAGTGCGGCCTTACCAAGCTGCAGCCTGACTTGCCAGTTTTTATATCCGATGCCCCGTCCAATGAAGGCAAACATCCCGTCTGCTTTCTTGACTACCTTGTCCACTTGTGTTGCCACTTTCAAAGATCTGTGGGCCTGCACACCCAGATCTCTCTGACTTTCTATATTCCTGAGAGTTTTCTCATTTACGGTATATTTCCCCTCTATGTTAGACCCAACAGCACGTCTCTCGGGACTTGTGGGAGGAAACCGGAGCACACGGAGGAAACCCACGCAGACACGGGGAGAACGTGCAGACTCCGCACAGACAGTGACCCAAACTGGGAATCGAACCTGGGACCCTGGAGCTGTAAAGCCACAGTGCTAACCACTGTGCTACCGTGCCCACGTGGCTCATGGCTCGGGTGTGGGGAAGGGGGGGTGGGGTGGGGAAGGGGATGTGGGGAAGGGGGTGTGGGGGGGGAAGGGGGTGTGGGGAAGGGGGTGGGGGAGGGGGGGAGGCAGGGTGGAGAAGGGAAGGTGGGGGATGGGGAGTGGGATGGGGAGTTGGGGAAGGGGGATGGGGAGGGGGATGGGGAGTGGGGGAGGGGGATGGGGAGTGGGGGGAGAGGGGTGGGGTACGGGTGTGGGGAAGGCAGGGTGGGGGTGGGGAAGGGGAGGTGGGGGATGGGGAATGGGGGAGGGGAGTGGAGAAGGCAGGGTGGGGGTGGGGTGGGGGGGTGGGGAGGCAGGGTGGGGAAGAGGGAGTGTGGGGGAGGGGGCAAGGGGGGTGGGGAGAGGGTGAGTGGGCAAGGGGGGGGGGTGGTGGAAGGGGGTGGGGGAAGGGGAGGTGGGGAGAGGGTGAGTGGGGAAGGGGGGGGTGTGGGAAGGGAGTGTGGAGAATGGGGGTGGGGAAGGGGGGCTGCGAATGGGGTGGTGGTGAAGGAACGGTGGGGAGGGTGAATGGGGAAGGGGGTGTGCGGGGAGGGGAGTTGGGGAGAGGGTGAGTGGGGAAGGGGGGTGTGGGGAAGGGGGGCTGGGAAGGGGGAGTGGGGAAGGGGGGGCTGGGAAGGGGGTGGGGAAGGGGGGCTGGGGAGCGGGTAGTCGGAAGGGGGGTGTGGGGAAGGGGGGGGTGCGGAAGGGGGGTGTGGGGAAGGGGGTGTGGGGAAGGGGGGGTGCGGAAGGGGGGTGGGGAAGGGGGTGGGGAGAGGCTGAATGGGGAAGGGGGTGAGTGGGGATGGGGGGAAGGGGGGGTGGGTGGGGATGGGGAAAGGTGGCCTGGGGAGGGGGGTAGTGGGGGAGGGAGGTGGATTGGGTTTCCAGTCTCAGGACTGCATTCAAATGAATGGAGATGAATGAGGCCTTTTGCATGTTCCCGCTGGGTCTGGGCAGGAACTTTGTTGGGGCTGGCAGGGTGCGGTGGGTCTGTGGGGCGGGGCTGTGGGGCAGGTGGGGGTGTGGGGTGGGTGGGGCTGTGGGGCGGGTGAGAGTGTTGGGCGGGGTGGGGCTGTGGGGTTTTTGCCTCACCCCCAGTTCAATGGGCCATCGCGATTCCCAATCCAACCCCAGTGACGTTTTTAAGATTGGTTAGGCTGAGGCCTCCTGTCAGCAATTGTGGGCATCACAGTTTGAGATACAGACTCAGAGAGGGTAAAGGAGAGATTTACTGGAATGATCAGGAATGAGGGACTTTCAGTCAGTGGAAAGAATGGAGACGCTGCTGCTGTTGTTTATCGAGCAGGAAGGGAAAGAGGAGATTTGGTAACATTATTTGAAACCCTGGGGATTGGGAGCAAAACCAGAGGTGGCTGGAGGATGTTTGTTGAACCACAAGAAGTTACTGTGTCCTGAGAGGCGGTGCCTGAAAGGTTGGTGCAAACAGATTGAAGTGTGACATTCAGAGCAGAACTTTATCAGGCAAACTCAGGACAAGCAAATGGCTTTTCTTAAAGGGGAAATGATTCCAACGTTTATTTGTGCTTCAAGTCGACTTCAATACGAGTTCTATCAAAGAACAAAGAAATATACAGCACAGGAACAGGCCCTTCGGCCCTCCAAGTCTGCGCCGACCATGCTGCCCGACTAAACTACAATCTTCTACACTTCCTGGGTCCGTATCCCTCTATTCCCATCCTATTCATGTATTTGTCAAGATGCCCCTTAAACGTCACTATCGTCCCTGCCTCCACCACCTCCTCCGGCAGCGAGTTCCAGCATCGAATGAATAATCCATGATGACCAATAAGTCCTGCCATGTCCACATTCCCAGAAAAAAATTTAAAATAAATATTTGCTTGAGGGGGTTGAACAATCTGCTGAATATATCATGGGGCAGTAATCAAACCTGGGGTTCAGTGTTACACTGTCTAAATCTCAGAACCACAGTGTGCTTGACATTGCACGTCTGATATATCAAGCGAGTCACTTGGAATTATTTAGCAGAATGTAGAAAACATTAAGCCAATTTCTTAAGTAAGTTCCTTCTTTCATAAAGCAGAGAAAAACTCCTTCCCCGTTACCACAGCAACCTTTAAAAAATAAGTGGATGGTAAAGGAACAACTTACCTGCGACTTGCAATGTGACTGAAACAATCAGGACCACCTTGTATTCTGTCGGTTGCTTCATCTGAATCACACAGGTGTATTCAGCTTCATCACTGACTCGCAGATTAGACAGGAGGAGGGAAAAGTTGCCGTCTTTGAATTTGTCTGTAAAAAGTTTGACTCTGTTGCTGTAATTCTGATTGGCATGTTCTTTGCCGGAGTAAAAGGCATGGATATACTGGTCAACTCTCTGCCAGTACACACGGATCCCATCATTGGCGTGGTTTTCCAATGTGCTATTTTCACAAGGCAGGAGGGCACTTTCCCCAACAATTCCTGACACTGCGATAGTGGACAAGTGACCTGGGCAATAAAAATAATGAATACATGGAGGTGTTGTTTTGCAAATGATTTAAAAACTGGGACTGGAATCAACAACGAGAAAGAGGCTGAGAAAAACGAGGTTTCGGGGATTGAGCACTTTGGGGATGTGTTCAAATGGAGCATGTTTGCAGGGCTGGTGGACTTGGAGGGAGAGTGTGAGTTGCCCGGGGGGGGTGGGGGGGGGGGGGGGGGAGCGGCATTAGGTACCCGCAGGTTCGGGACTTCAACAGGAAGGAGTGCCGTTATTTCCTGGACAGCCGGCCCTGGGGTTAGGTGGATTGGACGTGATAAATTGCCCTTAGTGTCCAAAATTGCCCTTAGTGTTGGGTGGGGTTACTGGGTTATGGGGATAGGGTGGAGGTGTTGACCTTGGGTAGGGTGCTCTTTCCAAGAGCCGGTGCAGACTCGATGGGCCGAATGGCCTCCTTCTGCACAGTAAATTCTATGATAATCTATGAAGGTGCTGTCACAGGATGAAATAGGCGAGGGGAAGTTGTCGGATATCTACAAGGAGTTGATGGAGTGGGACGGAGCCCTGGTGGGGGTATTAAAGTAAATGGGAGGAGGAGCTGGGGGGGGCCGATGTTTTGGCCTTTGCCTCCCTGATAGCCCGGAGGCGGATTTTGCTCGAATTGCAGGGCTCGGTAAAGGGTGAATAACCTTTCTGGGTTGAAAGCAGTTTCAGAGTTGTGCAATCTGCAAGGTCCATGTACGGTTCCCTCCCTCGGAGACTGCACAGGTTGGGTGGGGAAAATTGCGTCATCCACGAACGGCATTGAAAAGAAACAGATCTCCTGTTATTTTGTACTTGCTAAACTGCTCTCCACCTCCCATCAGCTAATTGTGTTGCACTGACATCATCATTTAAATTTAGGCACAAAATGTCAGCTTGTGGCTTTGTAAAATACATGAGATATTGATCATGAGTGTGCAATATTTTCAAACCAGTTTCTCCAGGGAGATAAAGTACCTCAGAGGAGGCATTCTGTGTCCTGTAACCGTCCCACAGCAAAGCATTCAGTCCAGGAATCCCTTATCTACTGTCAAAGTCACCCCTGGTCTGGTATTATTATTGTACATATAAGATATGTTATAATATTGTGAGGCTATAAGAGGAGAGATGCAGAGAAACTGCGTCCCCTGGTTGGGGAATGGGATTGGGAAATCCAGATTACAGATTGGGTCTCGGGATAAGGCCATTTAGAACTGAACAAAGAACAAAGAAATGTACAGCACAGGAACAGGCCCTTCGGCCCTCCAAGCCCCTGCCGACCATGCTGCCCGACTAAACTACAATCTTCTACACTTCCTGGGTCCGTATCCCTCTATTCCCATCCTATTCATGTATTTGTCAAGATGCCCCTTAAATGTCCCTATCGTCCCTGCTTCCACCACCTCCTCCGGTAGCGAGTTCCAGGCACCCACTACCCTCTGAGTAAAAAACTTGCCTCGTACATCTACTCTAAACCTTGCCCCTCTCACCTTAAACCTATGCCCCCTAGTAATTGACCCCTCTACCCTGGGGAAAAGCCTCTGACTATCCACTCGGTCTATGCCCCTCATAATTTTGTAGACCTCTATCAGGTCTCCCCTCAACCTCCTTCGTTCCAGTGAGAACAAACCGAGTTTATTCAATCGCTCCTCATAGCTAATGCCCTCCATACCAGGCAACATTCTGGTAAATCTCTTCTGCACCCTCGCTAAAGCCTCCACATCCTTCTGGTAGTGTGGCGACCAGAATTGAACACTATACTCCAAGTGTGGCCTAACTAAGGTTCTATACAGCTGCAACATGACTTGCCAATTCTTATACTCAATGCCCCGGCCAATGAAGGCAAGCATGCCGTATGCCTTCTTGACTACCTTCTCCATCTGTGTTGCCCCTTTCAATGACCTGTGGACCTGTACTCCTAGATCTCTTAGACTTTCAATACTCTTGAGGGTTCTACCATTCACTGTATATTCCCTACCTGCATTAGACCTTCCAAAATGCATTACCTCACATTTGTCCGGATTAAACTCCATCTGCCATCTCTCCGCCCAAGTCTCCAAACAATCTAAATCCTGCTGTATCCTCTGACAGTCCTCAGATGAGATGAGAAATGTCTTCACTCCAAGGGCGCGAGATAGCGTAAGAAGGCCGGAGAGTCCAAAAACGGGAACTGCGCCAGGCGGCAAAGTTAGCGATGGAACCGGCCCGCTCCCATAGGCGAAATCGGAATCCCGCCGTAGCGTGGCAAGAAACTAATCACCACCACTTAAGCCCCATTTCCGTACAGTTAACGAGAGCGACGCCACATCCACCGGCCTCCCATCATTCAGCGGCCTCCCCAGCAAGTGCTCGCGCGAACCTGGCGGAAGGGCGTCTGGGGGAGCTGAGGAGGGGAGTAGCCACCTTTGCTCACAGGGAAAGAGGCCAGGGGCGCTGGGTTTGCCAGCCCAGGGGTGGGGGTGGGGGGGGGGGGAACCCCCGCAGGGGTGGGCCGCCTTGGGAGGGTGGGAGGAGAGGCAACTGGGGGGTAATCGCTCGCAGCACCACCGTGCCGACCCTTGAGTCCCAACCCCATTCCAGGGGCAACCCGTGTCCCTGCCCGTCTGCCCCACCGATCACCCGTAACCCCCACCGACTGCTGAGGCCTCTGGCTGCGCGGCTGAACGTTATCGCCAATAGGAAATTGGCAATCGTGCGTAACTGAGCACTTGGCACATCCCGGCTGAATTCCCGTGGGTAGGCGGGCCATGTAGCATGTGGGAGTCATTGAACATGGAACATAGAACATGGAACATACAGTGCAGAAGGAGGCCATTCGGCCCATCAAGTCTGAACCGACCCACTTAAGCCCTCACTTCCACCCTATCCCCGTAACCCAATAATCCCTCCTAACCTATTTGGACACTGAGGGCAATTTCTCACGGCCAATCCACCGAACCTGCACATCTTTGGACTGCGGGAGGAAACCGGAGCACCCGGAGGAAACCCACGCACACACGGGGAGAACGTGCAGGCTCCGCACAGACAGTGACCCAGTGGGGAATCGAACCTGGGACCCTGATGCTGTGAAGCCACAGTGCTAACCACTGTGCTACCGTGCTGCCCAACATTCCCAACACACCTTGATGCCTGGACACTGCGGGAGGCAACACCACACACGCAGCAGCCAACATCCCAACACCCAGGGGATGGGGCACAGCTCCGGGGACATGACCATGGCCGGAGGGTGGGTGGGTGCCACAGTGGGGGGGGTTGCCCAGAGAGGCAGGCAAAGGGTCCGTGGGAAGAAAGTGACAGAGGCATCATAATGGTTGTACAAAACGTTGTTTAATGTGCTGTACAATACCCCATTCCGAATAGTGCTGCTCGCCCGACCCGGTCCGCACGCACACATAGCCCCTTGTCCCGAATGAGGCCCCCCTGCACCCTGATCGATCCTCCCCCGACCCTGGCGGCGGGGGACTGGGCCCGCAGCCGCCTCGCGAGTTTCCCGAACGGTAGGACCACATTAGAAATACGCCGTTGGGGACGGAGAATAGCGGAGTGGGCCTCTGGGGGCGGGCCTCAGGGGGCGGGCCTTAGGGGGCGGGCATTAGGGGGCGGGCCTTAGGGGGCAGGCGTCAGGGGACAGGCCTCAGGGGGCGGGCCTCAGGGGGCGGGCCTCAGGGGGCAGGCCTCAGGGGGCAGGCCTTAGGGGGCAGGCCTCAGGGGGCAGGCCTCAGGGGCGGGCCTCAGGGGCGGGCCTCAGGGGGCAGGCCTCAGGGGGCAGGCCTCAGGGGCAGGCCTCAGGGGACGAGCCTCAGGGGGCAGGCCTCAGGGGGCAGGCCTCAGGGGCGGGCCTCAGGGGGCGGGCCTCAGGGGGCGGGCCTTAGGGGGCGGGCATTAGGGGGCGGGCCTTAGGGGGCAGGCGTCAGGGGACAGGCCTCAGGGGGCGGGCCTCAGGGGGCGGGCCTCAGGGGGCAGGCCTCAGGGCAGGCCTTAGGGGGCAGGCCTCAGGGGGCAGGCCTCAGGGGGCGGGCCTCAGGGGGCGGGCCTCAGGGGGCGGGCCTCAGGGGGCGGGCCTTAGGGGGCAGGCGTCAGGGGACAGGCCTCAGGGGGCGGGCCTCAGGGGGCGGGCCTCAGGGGGCAGGCCTCGGGGCAGGCCTTAGGGGACAGGCCTCAGGGGGCAGGCCTCAGGGGGCGAGCCTCAGGGGGCAGGCCTCAGGGGGCAGGCCTCAGGGGCGGGCCTCAGGGGGCAGGCCTCAGGGGGCAGGCCTCAGGGGGCAGGCCTCAGGGGCAGGCCTCAGGGGGTGAGCCTCAGGGGGCAGGCCTCAGGGGGCAGGCCTCAGGGGCGGGCCTCAGGGGGCAGGCCTCAGGGGGCAGGCCTCAGGGGGCGGGCCTCAGGGGGCAGGCCTCAGGGGCGGGCCTCAGGGGGCAGGCCTCAGGGGCGGGCCTCAGGGGCGGGCCTCAGGGGGCAGGCTTCAGGGGCGGGCCTCAGGGGGCAGGCCTCAGGGGGCAGGCCTCAGGGGCGGGCCTCAGGGGGCAGGCCTCAGGGGGCGGGCCTTAGGGGCAGGCCTCAGGGGGCGGGCCTTAGGGGGCAGGCCTCAGGGGGCGGGCCTTAGGGGCAGGCCTCAGGGGGCGAGCCTCAGGGGGCGAGCCTCAGGGGGCAGGCCTCAGGGGGCGAGCCTCAGGGGGCAGGCCTTAAGGGGTGGACACTTGCGGGGGGGGGGCGGACAGTGAATCGCGGAAGCGGCGCCGTTCCCGATTTGATGCATGAAGTTGGATTCGCCGACCGCGATTTCGGGGAGCGGAGAATCCAGCCCTAGAACTAAAGGAGATCATTTAAAAATAAGGGATCTTCTATCTTTGTCAGAGATGGGACGAAATCTTTTCTCTCAGACGCTTGTGAATCTTTGGAACTCTCTTCCCCAGCGAGGGGCGGAGAGCCACTGAATTTGGTTAAGGCTGAGATCAACAGATTCCTGACTCACAAAGAGGTCAAAGGTTATTGGGTTGAGGTTGACAAGCCGTGATCTTATTGAACAGCGGAGCTGGACAAGGGGCCGAATGGCCTACCCCTGCTCCTCACTCGTATGTTTGTAAATTTGAAGCTCCCTGTAGTCAGCACACTAACCCCGCCCCCCACTAACCCCAACCCCCACTAAACCCGCCCCCCACCAGCCCCACCCCCCACCACCCCGTCCTCCTCCACTAACCCCACCCCCCAATAACCCCGCCCCCCACTAACCCCACCCCCACTAACCCCGCGTCCCAACTAACCCCGCCCTCCCCCACTTACCCCACCCCCCACTAACCCCGCCCCTCACTAACCCCGCCCCCCCACTAACCCCACCCCCACTAACCCCGCGTCCCAACTAACCCCGCCCTCCCCCACTTACACCACCCCCCACTAACCGCGCCCCTCACTAACCTCGCCCCCCACTAACCCCCCCCAACCCCCACTACCCCCACTAACCCCGACCCCCACAAACCCCGCTCCCCACTAACCCCCCCACTAACCCCACCCCCCACTAACCCCGACCCCCACAAACCCCGCTCCCCACTAATCCCCCCACTAACCCCACCCCCCACTAACCACAGCCCCCCCACTAACCCCGCCCCCCACTAACCCCACCCCCCACTAAACCCACCACCCTCACTAACCCCACCCCCCACCAACCCCGCACCCCCGCTCCCCTCACTAACCCCGCCCTCCCCCACTAACACCCCCACTAACCCTGCCCCGCACTAACCCCGCCCCCCACTAACCACCCCCCCACTAACCCCACCCCCCACTAAACCCACCACCCCCACTAACCCCGCCCCCCACCAACCCCGCTCCCCCGCTCCTCCCACTAACCCCGCTCCCCCTGACTAACCCCGCATCCCCCACTAACCCCGCCTCCCCCCCACTAACCCCGCCTCCCCCCCACTAACACCGCCCCCACTAAATCCACCCACCCACTAACCCCGCCCCCCACTAACCCCGCTCCCCCGCTCCTCCCACTAACCCCGCCTCCCCCCCACTAACCCCGCCTCCCCCCACTAACCCCGCCCCCCACTAAATCCACGCACCCACTAACCCCGCCCCCCAGTAACCCGTCCCCCCACTAACCCCGTGGCCTCCCCCAACCCGCCCCCCACTAACCTCGCCCCCCCCACTAACCCCACCCCTCCCCACTAACCCCTCTCCCCCACTAACCGTGCTACCCCGACCCCACACCAACCCCGCCGCCCCACGAACTCCGCCCCCCACTAACCCCACCCCCACCACTAACCCCGTTCCCCCGATCCCCCCCAACCACCAACCCTGCTCCTCCACTCCCCCCACTAATCCCGCACCCCCACTAAACCCACTCACGCGCCCCCCCACCAACCCCGCCCCCCACTAGCCACGCCCACCTCAAACCTCACCCTCCCCCACTAAACCCGCCCCCCACTAACCCTGCCCCCCCACTAACCCCGCTCCCCCACTCCCCCCACTAACCCCGTTCCCCCGGACTAACCCCACTCACCCGCACCCCCCCACCAACCCCGCTCACCCCACTAACCCCGCCCTCCCCAACTAACCCCGCTCCCCCCACTAACCCCACCCTCCCCCACTAACCCCGCCCTCCCCAACTAACCCCGCTTCCCCACTAACCCCGCCCTCCCCCACTAACCCCGCCTTCCCCAACTAACCCCACTCCCCCCACTAACCCGTTCCTCCCCGACTAACCCCACTCACCCGCCCCCCCACCAACACCGATCCCCCCACCAACCCCGCTCCCCCCACTAATCCCGCCCTCCCCCACTAACCCTGCCCTCCCCAACTAACCCCGCTCCCCCCACTAACCCCTCCCTCCCCAACTAACCCCGCTCCCCCCACTAACCCCACTAACCCCGCGTCTCCCCCACTAACCCTGCCCCCCGCTAACCCTGGCCCCCCCGCTAACCCGGCCCCCCCACGATCCCCGCTCCACCGCCCCCCCAATAACCCCGCTCCCCCACTAACCCCACCCCCCACTAACCCCCCCCACACTAACCCTGCCCCCCACCCCCCCTACTAACCCCGCCCCCCACTAACTCCCCCCCCCACTAACCCCCCCACTAACCCCCCCACTAACACCGCTCCCCCGCCCCCCCACCAACCACGCTCCCCCCCACGATCGCCGCACCACCGCCCCCCCCTGACCCCGCTCCCCCCTCAAATCCCACTCCCCCCTCACTAACCCCGCACCCCCCACTAACCCCCCCACTAACCTCGCTCCGCCACCCCACCACTAACCCCGCTCCCCCCACTAACCCCCCTCCCACTAACCCCCACTAACCCCACCCCCCCACTAACCTCGCTCCCCCACCCTCCCACAAACCCCGCCCCCCACTAACTCTCCCCCACTAACCCCGCCCCCCACTAACCCCCCCCACTAACCCCGCTCCCCCGCCCCCCCACCAACCACGCTCCCCCCCACGATCCCCGCTCCACCGTCCCCCCACTAACCCTGCTCCCCCTCAAATCCCACTCCCCCTCACTAATCCCGCTCCCCCCACTAACCCCAGCCCCCCACTAACCTTGCTCCGCCACCCCCCACTAACCCCGCCCCACTAACCCCGCTCCCCCGCCTCCCCACCAACCACGCTCCCCCCCACGATCCCCGCTCCACCGTCCCCCCACTAACCCCGCTCCCCCCTCAAATCCCACTCCCCCCTCACTAATCCCGCTCCCCCCACTAACCCCACCCCCCCACTAACCTTGCTCCGCCACCCCCCGCTAACCCCGCCCCCCACTAACCACCCACTAACCCCGCCCCCCCACTAATCCCGCTCCCCCACTAACCCCGCCCCCCCCCACTAACCCCGCTCCCCACCTCACTAACCCCACCCCCCCCACTAACCTCGCTCAGCCACCCCCTCACGAACCCCGGCCCCCCACTAACCCCCCCCACTAACCCCGCCCCTCCCACTAACCTCGCTCCCCCACCCCCCCACTAACACCGCCCCCCCACTAACCTATCCCCCCACTAACCCCGCCCCCCCCTCAAATCCCACTCCCCCCTCACTAACCCCTCCCCCCCACTAACCCCACTCCCCCCTCAAACCCCATACCCCCCACTAACACCCCCACTAACATCGCTCCCCCGCCCCCCCACTAACCCCGCCCCCCCACCAACCCCACTCCCCCCTAACCCCGCCCCTCCCACTAACCCCGCCCCCCCACCAACCCCACTCCCCCACTCCCCCCACTAACCCCGCCCCCCACTAACCCCACTCCCCCCCATTAACCCTCCCCCCCACTAACCCGGCCCCCCACTAACCCCGCTCCCCCCACTAACCCCGCTCCCCCACCAACCCCACCTTCCACTAACCCCGCTCCCCCCACCACCCTCGCCCCCCACTAACCCCGCTCCCCCACTAACCCCAACAAGCCCGCCCCCCCACTAACCCCGCTCCCCCCACTAACCCCGCTACCCCCGCCCCCACACCAACCCCGCCGCCCCACTAACTCCGCCCCCCACTAACCCCGCCCCCACCACTAACCCCGTTCCCCCGATCCCCCCAACCCCGCCCCCAACCAACCAACCCCACTCCTCCACATCCCCCACTAACCCCGCGCCCCCACTAAACCCAATCACGCGACCCCCATCAACCCCGCCCCCACTAACCCCGCCCCCACTAGCCCCGCCCTCCCCCACTAACCCTGCCCTCCCCCACCAAATCCGCCCACCCTCTACCCCGCCCCCCACTTACTCCACCCTCCCCAACCCCACCTCCCCACTAACCCCACTCTCCCCGCCCCCCACCAACCTCACCCCCACTAACCCCGCCCCCCCCACTAACCCTGCCCCTCCCCACTAACCCCGCATCCCCCACTAAACCCGCCCACCCACTAACCCCGCCACCCCACTAACCCCACCCCCCCACTAACCCTGCTCCCCACTCCTCCCACTAACCCCGCTCCCCCCCGACTAACCCCGCATCCCCCACTAACCCCGCCTCCCCCACTAACCCCGCCCCCCACTAAACCCGCCCCCACTAACCCCGCCCCCCCACTAACCATGCTCCCCCACTCCCCCCGACTAACATCGCATCCCCCACTAACCCTGCCTCCCCCACTAACCTCGCCCCCCCACTAAACCCGCCCACCCACTAACCCCGCCCCCCACTAACCCCGCCTCCCCAACTAACCCCGCTCCCCCACCCCCCCACTAACCCTGCTCCCCCACACCTCCCACTAACCCCGCTCCCCCCGACTAACCCCGCATCCCCCACTGACCCCGCCTCCCCCACTAACCCCGCCCCCCCACTAAACCCGACCCCCCACAAACCCCGCCCCCCCACTAACCCCGCTCCCCCACCCCCCCACTAACCCCGCCCCCCCACTAAACCCGACCCCCCACAAACCCCGCCCCCCCACTAACCCCGCTCCCCCACCCCCCCACTAACCCCGCCCCCACTAACCACGCTCCCCCACTCCCCCCGACTAACATCGCATCCCCCACTAACCCCGCCTCCCCCACTAACCTCGCCCCCCCACTAAACCCACCCACCCACTAACCCCCCCACTAACCCCGCTCCCCCACCCCCCCACTAACCCCGCCCCCTACTAACCCCGCCCCCCCCCACTCCCCCCGACTAACACCGCATCCCTCACTAACCCCGCCTCCCCCCATTAACCCCGCCCCCCCCACTAACACCACCCTCCCCCACTATCCCCACCCTCCCCCACTAAACCCGCCCACCCACTAACCCCGCCCCCCCACTAACCCCGCTCCCTACTCCCCCCACTAACCCCGTCCCCCCCACTAACCCCGCTCCCCCACTAACCCCGCCCCCCCATTAACCCCGCCCCCCCACTAACCCCGCCCCCCCACTAACCCCGCCCCCCCACTAGCCCCCCCACTAACCCCGTCCCCCCCACTAACCCCGCTCCCCCCGCCCCCCCACTAATCCCACCTCCCCCACTAACCCTGCCCCCCCACTAGCCCCCCCACTAACCCCGCCCCCCCACTAGCCCCCCCTACTAACCACGCCCCCCCACTAACCCCCCCCACTAACCCCACCCCCCCCACTAACCCCCCCCACTAACCCCACCCCCCCACTAACCCCGCCCCCCCCACTAACCCCGCTCCCCCGCCCCCCCCACCAACCCCGGATGGAGTAGGTTCTGATCGAGAGCCTTCCCATCCACACTTCCCATCATCCAAAGCTTGAGAAAGATCGTTTTTGACACTTTGGCCAAGGATAGCTCATACTGCAGAAGATTCAAAAGATTATCGTAAATCAGGCCCATTGATCATCCTTGAAATATGGGAAATATTCTCCCCGTGTGTGCGTGAGTTTCCTCCGGGTGCTCCGGTTTCCTCCCACAGTCCAAAGATGCGTGGGTGAGGTGGTTTTACGGGGGATAGGGTGGGGGAGTGGGCCCGGGTAGGGTGCTCGGTCAGTGGGTGGGTGCAGGCTCGATGCGCCCCAATGGCCTCCGTCTGCAGTGTCGGGATTCTATGAAGCATGAAGGGGCTTTGAGTTTATCAGTAAAATAAAAATCAACATTTATATTTACCTGTTCCCCAACACAAAATCAATCCACATTCAAACAGCACAGGGAGCAGTCTGGTTCCTCTAAAATAAAACAAAAGAAATTATTACTTCAAAACTTTTGACAATGTCCCTGCGATTAAAAATGAAATTGTTCTCAGGTTTGGTGCTGTAATGGCTTCGTCAGCCTATACCAGGCCCAGAATTTCACAACTGGCAATTTGTCAGGGTAAATTGGAAGCTTAGTGTGGAAGGCTATCGCGGTACCTAGGTGGGATGTACCTTATACTGTAGTATGAGTGGTAGAACCTGCCTGCAGGTTCCGCCCAGCAGGCGGAGCATAAGAGTCTGTGTTTCACCCACAGCAGTCATTCTGTACCGGAGCTGCTGAGGTAACTCCTTGTTCACTAAAGCCTTCAATTGGACTACAGTCTCGCTTCAGCAGTGATTGATCGTGCATCAATTTAATGAACAAAATTGAAGAATGGCTGCTCTCCGCATCAAACCAGAGTGTCTCCAAATCAACCCCCACGCGGCAAATGCAGCGGCAACTTTTAAACATTGGCTGGCCTGTTTCAACGGGTACATCAGGACGGCCCCGACTACCCCCACGGAGGAACAGAAAATGCAAGTCCTCCACTCAAGGGTGAGCCCAGAAATCTACACGCTTATCGAAGACGCGGACGGTTTGATGACTTTGTTAAAAGAGCACTCCGTCCGCACTGTGAATCAGGTATATTCTCGGCATCTTTTAGCTACCAGACCGCAGATCCCAGGGGAATCACTGGACGATTTTTACCGCGCATTGCTAGTGTTAGGTAGAAACTGTAACTGTCCACAAGTCTCAGCCAATGACCACACCGAACTCTTAATACGGGATGCTTTTGTTGCGGGCATGCTGTCCTCTAAAATCCGCCAGCGACTGCTAGGGCTTAAAGAGGCACGGAAACTTGCGCACTCCCTAGATGTAGCCTCCCGCAACGCTCAGGCCTATGTTCCCGACCGTGCGGTACCCGCATGGACAGGGTGGATTCCACCCGCGGCCGATTCCAAAGCACCCCTAAATTCCCCACAAGTGGGTGGGGCCCGATGCTATTTTTGTGGGCAACGCTGCCCGGCCCAATCCGCAATTTGCAAGGGCAGCGGGAAGAAGGGGCACCTCGTGGCAGTATGCCAGGCCCGGTCATCCAGCGCTGTCCCCACAGGCGAACCGGGCCTGCTGCCATTCCTCTCCTCACAGGCCATGTGCGATTCATGGGGGCAGCCATCTTGGATGACGTCTCAGGACCCCGACTCGGCTGGCCATGTATCGCCTGATGAGATCTCCCATCCGGCCATGTGCAATTCATGGGGGCAGTTGTAGCACAATCAATCACTCACAAGACGAGATGAGAAGGAGTCGAACGATGGCTTTATTACTCAGACTTGTTCCCCAGCCGCACAGTTACAGAATACAGCTGCTGGGAGAACCCGGGGTCTTATACTCCGGCTTACTGGGTGGAGCCAGCAGGCGGATGATCCAATCGGGATCCAGTGTCTATCCACCAATAGCCTCTCGGCATCCCAGGGTACCTTAATACCCCTAATACATACCACCACATTCACCCCTTGTTAAAAAGGAACCCGGCAGGGTAGTGGGCCGTATGGTGGGAGGGGTTTCCAGAGTCGGTACCTAAGATACCGCTAACATGGCGGCTATGCTCTGATATTAACTACTTACAATGCCGCTTTTACTGGGCAACCAAACAAAAGAGGCATTTCTTCCTTCATTATACAGATTCGATGATTCGAATGGGTGCCCTGGTCGTCCTCGCCGATCGTCTTAGCCCCGGTGGTGATGCAGGCGCAGGTTCTGGCCTCGTCGTCTCTGGGAGCGTCGCGATGCCTCGTCCCGCTCGAATATCCCTATTCGGGGCCGGGGGACGGACCGGTCCACCCTGGAAGGGGGCGGCTGTGGGGTGCGCTGGCGGGAGGGAGGGGGTGATTGGTGTTGGGGGGGGGTGCGTGGCTCCACAGGGGGTCACTGGTGTTGGAGGGGTGTGTGGGGCTCCGGCGGGCGCCAGGTCCCGCAGGGAGACCGTGTCCTATCGGCCATCGGGGTACGCCACGTAGGCGTATTGAGGGTTCGCGTGGAGGAGATGAGCCCTCTCGACCCACGTCCGCGCATGCTTTCGGAGCAGGATGGGTCCCGGGGCTGCCAGCCAGGTCGGAAGTGACGTTCCGGAGGAGACCTTCCTAGGGAAGACAAGGAGGCGTTTGTGAGGTGTTTGATTCGTTGTTGTACAGAGCAGGGACCGGATGGAGTGGAGGGCGTCCAGGAGGACTTCCTGCCAGCGGGAAACTGGGAGACTTCTGAACCGTAGGGCCAGTAGGACGGTCTTCCAGACCGTTCCGTTCTCCCTCTCTACCTGACTGTTCCCCCGGGGGTTGTAACTGCTCGTCCTGCACGAGGCGATGCCCTTGCTGAGCAGGAATTGACGCAGTTCGTCGCTCATGAAGGAGGACACCCCTATCGCTGTGGATGTAGGCGGGGAAACCGAACAGTGCCGATGGCCGCGGTCATGTCGGGACAGGGGATGGCGAATGGGAACCGGGAGTATTCGTCAATCACGTTGAGGAAGTACGTGTTGCGGTCGGTGGAGGGGAGGGGGCCTTTGAAGTCCAGGCTGAGGCGCTCAAATGTACGGGAAGCCTTTATCAGGTGCGCTCTCTCTGGCTGGTAGAAATGCGGTTTGCACTCCGCGCAGATCTGGCAGTTCCTGGTGGCGGTCCTGACCTCCTCGACGGAGTAGGGCAGGTTGCGGGTCTTTACAAAGTGATAGAACCGAGTGACCCCCGGGTGGCAGAAGTCGGCGTGGAGGGCTCGGAGGCGGTCCACTTGTGCGTTGGCACATGTGCCGTGGGATAGGGCATCGGAAGGCTCGTTCAGCTTTCCGGGATGGTACAAGATCTCATAGTTATAGGTGGAGAGTTCGATCCTCCACCGCAAGATCTTGTCGTTCTTTATCTTGCCCCGCTGCGCATTATCGAATATGAAGGCAACCAACCGTTGGTCAGTGAGGCGAGTGAATCTCCTACCGGCCAGGTAATACCTCCAATGTCTCACAGCTTCCACTATGGCCTGGGCCTCCTTTTCCACTGAGGAGTGGCGGATTTCTGAAGCGTGGAGGGTGCGTGAAAAAAAGGCCACGGGTCTGCCCGCTTGGTTGAGGGTGGCCGCCAGAGCTATGTCAGACGCGTCGCTCTCGACTTGGAAGGGGAGGGACTCGTCGATTGCGTGCATCGTGGCCTTTGCGATATCCACTTTGATGCGGCTGAAGGCCTGGCGGGTCTCTGTCGACAGGGGGAAAACCGTGGACTGGATTAGCGGACGGGCCTTGTCCGCGTAGTTGGGGACCCACTGGGCGTAATAAGAGAAGAAACCCAGGCAGCGTTTCAGGGTCTTGGAGCAGTGGGGGAGGGGGAACTCCATGAGGGGGCGCGTGCGTTCGGGGTCGGGGCCTATCACTCCATTTCGCACTACATAGCCAAGGATGGCTAGACGGTCGGTGCTAAACACGCATTTTTCCTTGTTGTATGTGAGATTCAGGGCGTTTGCGGTCTGGAGGAATTTGCGGAGGTTGGCGTCATGGTCCTGCTGGTCGTGGCCGCAGATGGTGACGTTGTCGAGATACGGGAACGTGGCCCGCAAACCGTGCCGGTCAACCATTCGGTCCATCTCCCGTTGGAAGACCGTGACCCCGTTAGTGATGCCGAATGGAACCCTTAAAAAATGATACATCTGCTTCGAAAGCAGTGTATTTTCGGTCGCTTGGGCGGATGGGGAGCTGGTGGTAGGCGGACTTAAGGTCCACCGTGGAAAAGACCTTGTATTGCGCTATCTGGTTGACCATGTCGGATATGCGGGGGAGAGGGTACGCGTCGAGCTACGTATACCTGTTGATGGTCTCACTATAGTCTACGACCATCCTCTGCTTCTCCCCGGTCTTTACAACTACCACCTGGGCTCTCCAGAGACTATTGCTGGCCTCGATAATGCCTTCCTTTAGTAACCGTTGGACTTCTGACCTAATGAAGGTCCGGTCCTGGGCACTGTACCGTCTGCTCCTGGTGGCGACGGGTTTGCAATCGGGGGTAAGGTTTGCAAACAGGGAAGGCGGGTCGACCTGGAGGGTCACGGGGCTGCAGTCAGTGAGGGGGGGTATGGGGCCGCCGAATTTGAACGTTCAACTTTGCAGGTTACACTGGAAGTCCAGTCCCAGGAGTGTGGCAGCGCAGAGATGGGGGAGGACGTAGAGTCGGAAGTTATTGAACTCCACGCCCTGGACCGTGAGGTTGGCTATGCAGTACCCGGCTCTCCACAGAGTGGGACCCAGAGGCCAGGGAGATCTTTTGTTTAATCGGGTGTACAGCGAGGGAGCAGTGTCTTGCTGTATTGGGATGGATAAAGCTCTCCGTGCTCCCAGAGTCCATCAAGCAGGATGTCTTGTGCCCGTTAATGAGTGCCGACGTCGTAGCGGTTGAAAGCGTTCGGGGCCGAGACTGGTCCAGTGTCACTGAGGCAAGTTGTGGCAGAAGCTGATAGATCTCGTCGGGCAATACACGGCCACCCGAGTCGGGGTCCTGAGACGTCATCCAAGATGGCTGCTGTGGTGGTATGTATTAGGGGTATTAAGGTACCCTGGGCTGCCGAGAGGCTATTGGTGGATAGACACTGGATCCCGATTGGATCAGCCGCCTGCTGGCTCCATCCAGTAAGGCGGAGTATAAGAGCCCGGGTTCTCCCAGCAGCCGCATTCTGTAACTGTGCTGCTGGGGAACAAGTCTGCGTAATAAAGCCATCGTTCGACTCCTTCTCATCTCGTCTCGTAAGTGATTGATTGTGCTACAATTTATTACGCAAACTTTTAAGGACATGTCCGGAGTGTCTGCGAATCAGCCCCCACGCGGCAAACGCAGCGGCCACTTTTAAACATTGGTTAGCGTGTTTCCAGGGATACCTCCGAACGGCCCCCGGCATACCTACAGAAGACCAGAAAATCCAGGTCGTGCATGCCAGGGTAAGCCCTGATATCTACACGCTCATAGAGGATGCAGAAGATTTCACGACGGCGACCACCATGCTGATAGGAATCTACGTTCAGCTCGTCAACCGGGTCTACGCACGCCACCAGCTCGCGACGAGACGGCAAATCCCCGGGGAATCGTTGGACGAATTCTACAATGCGCTGTTGATACTGGGGAGAAACTGCAACTGCCCAGCGGTTGCGGCTAATGAACACACAGAGCTGCTGGTCCGAGATGCGTTCGTGGCAGGTATGCTTTCATCCCAAATTCGCCAGTGATTGCTGGAAAGAGGCACACTAGGCCTCAAAGAGGCCTCCCCATTCACCCGGACGACCGCAAGTACACTGCATTCGAAGCAGATGGACGGCTCTACCACTTTCTAAGGGTTCCCTTCGGTGTCACAAATGGGGTCTCGGTCTTCCAACGGGAGATGGACCGAATGGTTGACCGGTACAGTCTGTGGGCCACGTTGCCGTACCTCGACAATGTCACCATCTGCGGCCACGACCAGCAGGACCATGACACCAACCTCCGCAAATTCCTCCATACCGCAACAATCCTTAACTTAACCTATAACAAGGACAAATGCGTGTTTAGCACCGATCGCCTAGCCATCCTCGGCTACGTAGTGCATGATGGAGTCATAGGCCCAGATCCCCGAACGCATGCGCCCCCTCATGGAGTTTCCCCTCCCACACTGCCCCAAGGCCCTGAAACGTTGCCTGGGCTTCTTTTCTTATTACGCCCAGTGGGTCCCCAATTATGCGGACAAGGCCCGCCCACTAATCCAGTCCACGGTTTTTCCCCTATCGGCAGAGGCCCGTCTGGCTTTCAGTCACATCAAAGCAGACATCGCCAGGGTGACAAGGCACGCAATCGATGAGTCCCTCCCCTTCCAGGTCGGGAGCGACGCATCAGACGTAGCTCTGGCGGCCACCAGCTGAAATAGCTCAGTTGAGAGAGCGTTAGACTGAAGATCTGAAGGGCCCTGGTTCAATCCCAGGTTTCGGCATCGCACCGGGTGCTGCATTTCCTCGCTATCTGTCATGTCGCCCAGCCTTTTAGGGGCTGGTTTAGCACACTGGGCTAAATAGCTGACTTTTAAAGCAGACCAGCAGCACGGTTCAATTCCCGTACCAGCCTCCCCAAACAGGCGCCGGAATGTGGCGACTAGGGGCTTTTCACAGTAACTTCATTTGAAGCCTACTTGTGACAATAAGCGATTTTCATTTCATTCACCCTCAACCAGGCGGGCAGACCCGTGGCCTTCTTTTCCCGCACCCTCCACGCCTCAGAAATCCACCACTCCTCCGTCGAGAAGGAGGCCCAAGCTATCGTCAAAGCTGTGCGGCATTGGAGGCATTACCTGGCCGGCAGGAGATTCACTCTCCTCACTGACCAACGGGCGGTGGCCTTCATGTTCGATAATGCACAGCGGGGTAAAATTAAGAATGATAAGATCTGAAGGTGGAGGATCGAGCTCTCCACCTATAATTACGAGATCTTGTATCGTCCCGGGAAGCTCAACGAGCCCCCTGATGCCCTGTCCCGCGGCACTTGTGCCAATGTACAAGTAGACCGACTCCGGACCCTCCACGACATCCTCTGCCACCCGGGGGTCACCCGGTTCTTCCACTTCGTTAAAACCCGCAATCTGCCCTACTCCATCGAGGAGGTCAGGGCTGTAACCAGAAACTACCAAATCTGCGCGGGGTGCAAGCCGCACTTCTACAGGCCAGAGAAAGCGCACCTAGTGAAGGCTTCCCGCCCCTTTCATCGCCTCAGCGTGGATCTCAAAGGGCCCCTCCCCTCCACCGACCGCAACACGTATTTCTTAAACGTGATTGATGAATTCTCCCGGTTCCCTTTTGCCATCCCCTGTCCCGACATGACGGCTGCCACCGTTATTAAACCCCTCCACAGCATCTTTACCCTGTTCGGTTTCCCCGCCTACATCCATAGCGTTGGGATTCCTCCTTCATGAGTGACGAGCTGCGTAAATTCCTGCTCAGCAAGGGCATCGCCTCGAGCAGGACGACCAGTTACAACCCCCGGGGAAACGGGCAGGTAGAGAGGGAGAACGGGACGGTCTGGAAGGCCGTCCTACTGGCCCTACGGTCCAAGAATCTCCCAATGTCCCGTTGGCAGGAAGTCCTCCCCAATGCATTTCACTCCATCCGATCACTACTGTGCACTACTACCAACGAAACACCTCATGAACGTCTCCTTGCCTTCCCGTCGAAGTCCTCCTCGGGGACCTCGCTCCCAACATTGCTGGCAGCCCGCGGACCTGTCCTACTCCGCAAACACGGACGGGCCCACAAGTCGGGCCCACTGGTCGAGAGGGTACATCTCCTCCATGCTAACCCCCAGTACGCACCCCGACGGCCAACAAGACACGGTCTCCCTCCGGGATCTGGCCCCCGCTGGATCCCCCCCCACCAAACCCAACCATTTTTTCACCGGCGCACATCACCGCAGCCCCCTTCCCAGGAGGATCCGTCCTCCCACTGGCCCCATCCGGATGCGATGAAGCTGAAGACGACACGCTCCCAGAGCCTCGGATGCCCGACCCGACGCCAGCATCACCGCCGGGACTGCGACGATCGCAGAGGACGACCAGGGCCCCCGACCGGCTGATAGTTTCATTGTAAAATGAACTTGTAAATAATTGTCTGTAAATATGTGTATTGCATGTAAAGGCACCGAAGGGTACCGCTATAACCTCTACCACTGTAAAAGCAAGGCCACCAGCCCTGCCGGACTCTTTTGTAAACAGGGGGTGAATGTGGTAGGCTATATTAGGGGTATCGCGGTACCTAGGTGGAATGTACCTAATACTATCGTAGGAGTGGTATAACCTGCCTGCTGGTTCTGCCCAGCAGGCGGAGCGTAAGAGTGTGTTTCACCCACAGCAGTCATTCTGTCCCGGAGCTGCTGGGGTAACTCCTTGTTCACTAAAGCCTTCAATTGGACTACAATCTCGCTTCAGTAATGATTGATCGTGCATCACTTAGCATCAATCCTGTTTACACACACAAAACAATGACATAGCAGCTGTGAGTATTCGTACATACGGCTTAAAAATTAACCGAAGTCACACCCTGGCTTGATTGCAGGAGTTAGTTGGTTTGATTTGGATTACACTGCTGAACACGTTCGGGCTCCTTGTCATGTGTTCTCTGACATCACCATTATGGAGGGTGGGGGGAGGCAGGGCGAGGGGGTGCTACTGACACAGTCCCACACATTAACCCCGACATTGGTATTTATATCTTTCTCCCTTACAAACAATAACCCCCCCCCCCCCCCCCCCGTAACAAAAAAAACGAGAAATCGCGCAGAGCAAGATATACACATGGCAAAATGATATATTTACACAGCTTTGTACACTGGCCCTCACCCGTACGTGCCAGTTTCCCCAACCCTTCATGTTATCTCTTGCTCATCCACCCTCTCAGGCAGTCCCCCCCTCCCCCCCCCTCCCAGGCAGTCCCCCCCCCCCTCCCCCCTCCCAAGCAGTCCCCCTCCCCCCAAGGTTGCTGCTGCTGCTGACTGACCTTCCTCTAACACTCCGCGAGATAGTCTAGGAACGGTTGCCACCGCCTGTAGAACCCCTGCACAGACCCTCTCAAGGCGAACTTAATCCTCTCCAACTTTATGAACCCAGCCATGTCGTTTATCCAGGCCTCCAGGCTGAGGGGCTTCGCCTCCTTCCACATTAGCAAGATCCTTCGCCGGGCTACCAGGGACGCAAAGGCCAGAATGCCGGCCTCTTTCGCCTCCTGCACTCCCGGTTCGTCCACTACTCCAAATATTGCTAGCCCCCAGCTTGGCTTGACCCGGACTTTCACCACCTGAGATATTGCTCCCGCCACTCCTCTCCAGAACCCCTCCAGTGCCGGACATGTCCAGAACATGTGGACATGGTTCACCGGGCTCCCTGAACACCTTCCACATCTGTCCTCTACCCCAAAGAACCTACTCAACCTCGCCCCCGTCAGGTGCACTCTGTGGACCACCTTAAATTGTATCAGGCTGAGCCTGGCACACGAGGAGGAGGAATTAACCCTACCTAGGGCATCAAAGAACAAAGAACAAAGAAATGTACAGCACAGGAACAGGCCCTTCGGCCCTCCAAGCCCGTGCCGACCATACTGCCCGACTAAACTACAATCTTCTACACTTCCTGGGTCCGTATCCTTCTATTCCCATCCTATTCATATATTTGTCAAGATGCCCCTTAAATGTCCCTATCGTCCCTGCTTCCACCACCTCCTCCGGTAGCGAGTTCCAGGCACCCACTACCCTCTGCGTAAAAAACTTGCCTCGTACATCTACTCTAAACTTTGCCCCTCTCACCTTAAACCTATGCCCCCTAGTAATTGACCCCTCTACCCTGGGGAAAAGCCTCTGACTATCCACTCTGTCTATGCCCCTCATAATTTTGTATACCTCGATCAGGTCGCCCCTCAACCTCCTTCGTTCCAGTGAGAACAAACCGAGTTTATTCAATCGCTCCTCATAGCTTATGCCCTCCATACCAGGCAACATTCTGGTAAATCTCTTCTGCACCCTCTCTAAAGCCTCCACATCCTTCTGGTAGTGTGGCGACCAGAATTGAACACTATACTCCAAGTGTGGCCTAACTAAGGTTCTATACAGCTGCAACATGACTTGCCAATTCTTATACTCAATGCCCCGGCCAATGAAGGCAAGCATGCCGTATGCCTTCTTGACTACCTTCTCCACCTGTGTTGCCCCTTTCAATGACCTGTGGACCTGTACTCCTAGATCTCTTTGACTTTCAATACTCTTGAGGGTTCTACCATTCACTGTATATTCCCTACCTGCATTAGCCCTTCCAAAATGCATTACCTCACATTTGTCCGGATTAAACTCCATCTGCCATCTCTCTGCCCAAGTCTCCAGACAATCTAAATCCTGCTGTATCCTCAGACAGTCCTCATCACTATCCGCAATTCCACCAACCTTTGTGTCGTCTGCAAACTTACTAATCAGACCAGTTACATTTTCCTCCAAATCATTTATATATACTACAAAGAGCAAAGGTCCCAGCACTGATCCCTGTGGAACACCACTGGTCACAGCCCTCCAATGAGAAAAGCATCCCTCCATTGCTACCCTCTGCCTTCTATGGCCTAGCCAGTTCTGTATCCACCTTGCCAGTTCACCCCTGATCCCGTGTGACTTCACCTTTTGTACTAGTCTACCATGAGGGACCTTGTCAAAGGCCTTACTGAAGTCCATATAGACAACATCTACTGCCCTACCTGCATCAATCATCTTAGTGACCTCCTCGAAAAACTCTATCAAGTTAGTGAGACACGACCTTCCCTTCACAAAACCGTGCTGCCTCTCACTAATACGTCCATTTGCTTCCAAATGGGAGTAGATCCTGTCTCGAAGAATTCTCTCCAGTAATTTCCCTACCACTGAAGTAAGGCTCACCGGCCTGTAGTTCCCGGGATTATCCTTGCTACCCTTCTTAAACAGAGGAACAACATTGGCTATTCTCCAGTCCTCCGGGACATCCCCTGAAGACAGCGAGGATCCAAAGATTTCTGTCAAGGCCTCAGCAATTTCCTCTCCAGCCTCCTTCAGTATTCTGGGGTAGATCCCATCCGGCCCTGGGGACTTATCTACCTTAATATTTTTTAAGACACCCAACACCTCGTCTTTTTGGATCACAATGTGACCCAGGCTATCTACACCCCCTTCTCCAGACTCAACATCTACCAATTCCTTCTCTTTGGTGAATACTGATGCAAAGTATTCATTTAGTACCTCGCCCATTTCCTCTGGCTCCACACATAGATTCCCTTGCCTATCCTTCAGTGGGCCAACCCTTTCCCTGGCTACCCTCTTGCTTTTTATGTACGTGTAAAAAGCCTTGGGATTTTCCTTAACCCTATTTGCCAATTACTTTTCATGACCCCTTCTAGCCCTCCTGACTCCTTGCTTAAGTTCCTTCCTACTTTCCTTATATGCCACACAGGCTTCGTCTGTTCCCAGCCTTTTAGCCCTGACAAATGCCTCCTTTTTCTTTTTGACGAGGCCTACAATATCACTCGTCATCCAAGGTTCCCGAAAATTGCCGTATTTATCTTTCTTCCTCACAGGAACATGCCTGTCCTGTATTCCTTTCAACTGACACTTGAAAGCCTCCCGCATGTCAGATGTTGATTTGCCCTCAAACATCCGCCCCCAATCTATGTTCTTCAGTTCCCGCCTAATATTGTTATAATTAGCCTTCCCCCAATTTAGCACATTCATCCTCGGACCACTCTTATCCTTGTCCACCAGTACTTTAAAACTTACTGAATTGTGGTCACTGTTACCGAAATGCTCCCCTACTGAAACATCTACCACCTGGCCGGGCTCATTCCCCAATACTAGGTCCAGTACCGCCCCTTCCCTAGTTGGACTGTTTACATATTGTTTTAAGAAGCCCTCCTGGATGCTCCTTACAAACTCCGCCCCGTCTAAGCCCCTGGCACTAAGTGAGTCCCAGTCAATATTGGGGAAGTTGAAGTCTCCCATCACCACAACCCTGTTGTTTTTACTCTTTTCCAAAACCTGTCTACCTATCTGCTCCTCCATCTCCCGCTGGCTGTTGGGAGGCCTGTAGTATACCCCCAACATTGTGACTGCACCCTTCTTATTCCTGATTTCTACCCATATAGCCTCACTTCCCTCGGAGGTGTCCTCTCGCAGTATAGCTGTGATATTCTCCCGAACAAGTAGCGCAACTCCGCCTCCCCTTTTACATCCCCCTCTATCCCGCCTGAAACATCTAAATCCTGGAACGTTTAGCTGCTAATCCTGCCCTTCCCTCAACCAGGTCTCTGTAATGGCAACAACATCATAGTTCCAAGTAGTAATCCAAGCTCTAAGTTCATCTGCCTTACCCGTAATGCTCCTTGCATTAAAACATATGCACTTCAGGCCACCAGACCCGCTGTGTTCAGCAACTTCTCCCCGTCTGCTCTGCCTCAGAGCCACACTGTCCCTATTCCCTAGTTCTCCCTCAATGCTCTCACCTTCTGACCTATTGCTCCCGTGCCCACCCCCCTGCCATACTAGTTTAAACCCTCCCGTGTGACACTAGCAAACCTCGCGGCCAGGATATTTATGCCTCTCCGGTTTAGATGCAACCCGTCCATCTTATACAGGTCACACCTGCCCCGGAAGAGCTCCCAGTGGTCCAGATAACGGAAACCCTCCCTCCTACACCAGCTGTTTAGCCACGTGTTTGTCTGCTCTATCTTCCTATTTCTAGCCTCACTGGCACGTGGCACAGGGAGTAATCCCGAGATTACAACCCTCGAGGTCCTGTCTTTTAACTTTCTGCCTAGCTCCCTGAACTCCTGCTGCAGGACCTCATGCCCCTTCCTGCCTGTGTCATTAGTACCAATATGTACAACGACCTCTGCCTGTTTGCCCTCCCCCTTCAGGATTCCCTCTACCCGTTCGGAGACATCCTGGACCCTGGCACCAGGGAGGCAACATACCATCCTGGAGTCTCTTTCACGTCCACAGAAGCGCCTATCTGTGCCCCTGACTATAGAGTCCCCTATTACTATTACTCTTCTGCGCTTTGACCCTCCCTTCTGAACATCAGAGCCAGCCGTGGTGCCACTGCTCTGGCTGCTGCTGTTTTCCCCTGATAGGCTATCCCCCCCGACAGTATCCAAAGGGGTATATCTGTTCGAGAGGGGGACAACCACAGGGGATTCCTGCACTGACTGCCTGCCCTTTCTGGTGGTCACCCATTTCTCTGCCTGCACCTTGGGTGTGACCACATTTACATAACTGCGATCTATGACGCTTTCCGCCACCTGCATGCTCCTAAGTGCATCCAATTGCTGCTCCAACCGAACCATGCGGTCTGTGAGGAGCTGCAGTTGGGTGCACTTTCTGCAGATGAAGCCATCCGGGACGCTGGAAGCCTCCCGGACCTGCCACATCTCACAGTCAGAGCACAGCACCCCTCTAACTGACATTGCGTCAATTAATTAAAATTAAAATTTGTCTTTTTTTTTAAATACTTTTTTTTAAAATTGCAAAGTTACTGTCAACTATCTGTTTCCTAGCACTAGATTTCTAATAGAAATGCGATAGCTAACTATAATATTCTCCGATCTCTGGCTTAGATATCCTCTAAATTATAATTAAGTTATTCTGTTTAATTAGTTCCCAAATACTCAAATTTTTTTTTTTTTTTAATTTAGGTTAGAATCCCAACCAGCCACTCAGGTCACAGCTTTTCTGTGATGTCACTTCAGTTTCCCCCCGACACACACAATTTGAAAAAAGGTATAAAAGTAAAAATCACTTACTTACCTTCTTACCTTCTGAGTGTCTGAGATGTTCTCAGGTTCTCTCGCTGACAGAGACTGCTCCTCCACCTCCGATCCTTGACCTGCACAATGCTAATAATATAATAGTATAATATGGCACTTACCTTACACCAATGGGTCTTATTATTAGGTTAGAGGAGGAGGGTGGGTGGGAGACACTACACGTGTAGTGTCTCGGGTTTCCTCTCCACCAGAATTTATTGGTTGGGGGGGGGGACTTGCCAGAGGTCGAACTTCCGGTTCCCGCCTTATATAAAAACAAATAAAACAGAAACGAAGAACAGACACAGGACCAGGTAAGGCTTTTTAAACTCACTACTCACCTCCCAGAAGGCCCCTGCGCACCGCTGCCGCCGAAATCCAAAGGGCTGCTCCTGTAAAGGTAAGAGCTTTTAAACTCACTACTCACCTCCCAGAAGGCCCCTGCGCACCGCTGCCGCCGAAATCCAAAGGGCTGCTCCTGTAAAGGTAAGAGCTTTTAAACTCACTACTCACCTCCCAGAAGGCCCCTGCGCACCGCTGCCGCCGAAATCCAAAGGGCTGCTCCTGTAAAGGTAAGAGCTTTTAAACTCACTACTCACCTCCCAGAAGGCCCCTGCGCACCGCTGCCGCCGAAATCCAAAGGGCTGCTCCTGTAAAGGTAAGTGGTTTTAAAGTCGCTACTCACCTCTCAGAAGGCCCCTGCGCACCGCTGCCGCCGAAATCCAAAGGGCTGCTCCTGTAAAGGTAAGTGGTTTTAAAGTCGCTACTCACCTCCAAGAAGGCCCCTGCGCACCGCTGCCGCCGAAATCCAAAGGGCCCACAGACCTTCCTCGATCTCCTCCCCCAGCTCCTCCTCCCAGTTACCCTTCAACTCTTCTACCAGCGCTTCCCCCTCTTCTTTCAACTCCTGGTGTATTTCCGACACCTTGCCCTCCCCGAGAGATTTGCATTTTTAAGGTTTACCTGATAATATAATAAAATTATCTAGAAAATGCAGGAAGTTAACGGTGGACGGCAAACATTTAACTTTTCAGGTTAATGAATAGCATCAGAGCTGGAAACTCACAGGAGATCGTTCCCCCCAGAACCTGACACAGCGAACGAAACACTACCCCATTCCCACCATCCACAAACAGGGCGGTATGTGCAGAACCATCCACAGGAATTTAACCCGGGCAGCAGCGAGAAGGAGTCGTCCACATTGAAATCTGGTGGTGCCCCCTCTGCCCTGGTCTCCAGGGGGTCCCCAACAGAATAAACTTCCTGTTGGCAGTTGGGAATCCTGGACGTCAAGAGTCCTGAGCCCCCCCTTCACTGGGTTAGAACAAAGAAATGTACAGCACAGGAACAGGCCCTTCGACCCTCCAAGCCCGTGCCGACCATGCTGCCCGACTAAACGACAATCTTCTACGCTTCCTGGGTCCGTATCCCTCTATTCCCATCCGATTCATGTATTTGTCAAGATGCCCCTTAAATGTCACTATCGTCCCTGCTTCCACCACCTCCTCCGACAGCGAGTTCCAGGCACCCACTACCCTCTGTGTAAAAAACTTGCCTCGTACAGCTCCTCTAAACCTTGCCCCTCTCACCTTAGACCTATGCCCACTCTTCCACCCTGGGAAGTGAGAATGTTGCATTCGCAATGAGCGACCAAGTTGGGGGCTATTCGGCCAGCGAGATTGTTGATGTTATCGTCGCCAGGACGTGGTTGACCGGTGGCCCAGTGCCCATGTCAGATCCAGCGCTATTGTCGTCACTGGACGGACCAATGGGAACAGCGGTCATCTCTGCTTCCTGCCGTCCCACGACTGAGAGGTACAGTGAGGGGGGTCTGACCTCGGTGGGGCCTCGGGGTCCCACTAGGTGGCTTGCGGGACGGCGCCCTTATCTGGAGTGGGGTCTCTGGGTGTTACCCCAGTGGCTCTTGGTCCCGTCAACGCATATGTTCCAGGTGAGGGTGTGCTTCACTCCCCTGACCCGGACATGTGATCCAGGTGAGGGTGGTTCACCCCTGACCCCGGACATGTGATCCAGGTGAGGGTGTGCTTCACTCCCCTGACCCGGACATGTGATCCAGGTGAGGGTGGTTCACCCCTGACCCCGGACATGTGATCCAGGTGAGGGTGTGCTTCACTCCCCTGACCCGGACATGTGATCCAGGTGAGGGTGGTTCACCCCTGACCCCGGACATGTGATCCAGGTGAGGGTGCATCACTCCCCTGACCCCGGACATGTGATCCAGGTGAGGGTGTGCTTCACCCCTGACCCCGGACATGTGATCCAGGTGAGGGTGTGCTTCACACCTGACCCCGGACATGTGATCCAGGTGAGGGTGGTTCACCCCTGACCCCGGACATGTGATCCAGGTGAGGGTGCATCACTCCCCTGACCCCGGACATGTGATCCAGGTGAGGGTGCTTCACCCCTGACCCCGGACATGTGATCCAGGTGAGGGCGTGTTTCACCCCTGACCCTGGACATGTGATCCAGGTGAGGGTGTGCTTCACCCCTGACCCCGGACATGTGATCCAGGTGAGGGTGTGTTTCACCCCTGACCCTGGACATGTGATCCAGGTGAGGGTGTGTTTCACCCCTGACCCTGGACATGTGATCCAGGTGAGGGTGGTTCACCGGTTAACTCGACAGACGCAGGTCCTGAGGTGTCGCCCGATGAATAATTCCGCCGACACGATGTCAGTCGTGGTGTACGGCGCTGTGCGGTAAATGCGGGCAAGTGGGACTAGCTTAGTGATAGAAACTGGGCGGCATGGACAAGCTGGGCCGAAGGGCCTGTTTCCGTGCTGTAAATATCTCTGACTCGACAACCGAAAAGGATCCTGCGGGTATTCTTTTCGTCCCCCGATTAAAAATTTGTACCTGCGGTTCGGCCAACCTGTTTGAGGCAGGGTGGTCCAGGGCAGTGCGTACCTGCCTGTGCTGTTCAGAGCTATGAACGACACAAACTCCTGGCTGGTAAACGCCGTTCCCTTGTTAGAGACCAGGACTTTGGGCAACCGGAGAGCACTGAAGATGCGCCGCAGTCTGTCCAGTGAGCCGTGTGGTCGCAGTGCGCGTCCACAAGTATGATAAACATGGAACGGGCCGGCAAGGTCTGTGTGGACCCGTGACCGCAGCTAGCTGGGCCAATCCCAGAGTGCATTGGGGCTGCTGGCGGTGCTTTTGGCTGCTCCCGGCCTGCAGGGCATTGTGGGCCATCTTCTCGATCTCAGAGTTGTTATGGGCCAGGGTTTACAGAACCCCAAAGTTCACCTGACCCACAACGTTTAATAGATTGTGGTATGGGGAGCACACGGCCCACTCTACAGGTGTGGGACAGCAGAAATGGAAAAGTATTTTTTAAAGCAAAACAATGTTTATTCTATGAACTCAAGTTAACCTTTTAAAACATAGTGAACATCTTAGCAACCATTAATTCAAATACAACCCCCAAAGAATACAACACTAAGTAATCCTTTAAGCTTTCCTTTTATCATCCATATGACTTAAAACACCTTTTACCAGAAGCACATCAGGTTAAAGTCACTACTGTTATTAGTTTTAAATCACCAGGATCGATTTACAGTCTTTAGATTACAGAGAGAGACTCTAATACACCTTCTGGCTGTGACTGCAGCTATCCAGCTCTGAAAACGAAACTAAAACACACCCTGCAGCAAGCAGCCTAAAACGAAAGTAAAAAGCTGACAGACAGCCCAGCTCCACCCACTCGCTGACATCACTGCAGTAGTAAACACCCATTTCTTAAAAGTACTCTCACTACAGATATTTATATACACACCCACTTATAAACACCCATTTCTTAAAGGTACACTCACATGACAGTGTCTACTCCGGGCCAACAAATTGAGCTGCGGGCTAGTATTTTCATTTCAACCACACCGGATGTCTGTTTCTTGGTTGACCAACAAAGACACGCGATCCTGCTCCGAAACAACCAGCACAAGAGGACACCGTCCTCAACGCTCATCTCCGGCAGCTTCGAGTTCTCGGCCTTCAGTTCATCCAGCAGCCCCCTGTGCCGGGACCCGGACTGGACCATGTGCCGGATGCACGATAACATCTGGGTGCACTCCCGAATGTGGTGACCGGCAGGGTGTCTAAGAAGTGGAGGGCGGCCAACATCTCCGTGGCCAAGGCGGGTGCCCGTGGCTTCATGGACTCCTTGAGGCCAGACGATGTTCCGGGTATATCAGCAGCAACGCCCATCGTTGGACCGGGGCAGACGCAACTGGTGGACCGCACGATCTTTAAACAATCCCAGCAGGAGTTTGTGCTCCGTGTAGATCGGGATTGTGTGTCCATAAACATAGTGGTGGAATTTGTGCATCGCAAACACCATGGCCAAACCTTCCTTTTCCACCTGTGCGTAGTTCCGTCCGGTGTCCCCAAGTGTGCGGGCGCAAAGGCGATCGGCCGCTCTGAGCCGCCAGGAATGCGGTGTACCGGGACTGCTCTGGGCCGTGGGGCGTGCGGTGTACCGGGACTGCTCCGAGCCGTGGGGCATGCGGTGTACCGGGACTGCTCCGAGCCTTGGGGCATGCGGTGTACCGGGACTGCTCCGGGCCGTGGGCATGCGGTGTACCGGGACTGCTCCGAGCCTTGGGGCATGCGGTGTACCGGGACTGCTCCGAGCCTTGGGGCATGCGGTGTACCGGGACTGCTCCGAGCCGTGGGCATGGGGTGTACCGAGACTGCTCCGAGACGTGGGGCGTGCGGTGTACCGGGGCTGCTCCGTGCCGTGGGGCGTGCGGTGTACCAGGACTGCTCCGGGCCGTGGGCATGCGGTGTACCGGGACTGCTCCGTGCCGTGGGGCATGCGGTGTACCGGGACTGCTCCGAGCCGTGGGGCATGCGGTGTACCGAGACTGCTCCGAGACGTGGGGCATGCAGTGTACCGGGACTGCTCCGGGCCGTGGGCATGCGGTGTACCGGGACTGCTCCGGGCCGTGGGGCGTGCGGTGTACCGGGACTACTCCGGGCCGTGGGCATGCGGTGTACCGGGACTGCTCCGAGCCGTGGGGCATGCAGTGTACCGGGTCTGCTCCGGGCCGTGGGCATGCGGTGTACCGGGACATCTCCTAGCCATGGGGCATGCGGTGTACCGGGACTGCTCCGAGCCGTGGGGCATGCGGTGTACCGAGACTGCTCCGAGCCATGGGGCATGCGGTGTACCGAGACTGCTCCGAGACGTGGGGCGTGCGGTGTACCGGGACTGCTCCGGGCCGTGGGGCATGCGGTGTACCGGGACTGCTCCGAGCCGTGGGGCATGCGGTGTACCGAGACTGCTCCGAGCCGTGGGCATGCGGTGTACCGGGACTGCTCCGGGCCGTGGGCATGCGGTGTACCGGGACTGCTCCGGGCCGTGGGCATGCGGTGTACCGGGACTGCTCCGGGCCGTGGGGCATGCGGTATACCGAGACTGCTCCGAGCCGTGGGGCATGCGGTGTACCGAGACTGCTCCGAGCCGTGGGCATGCGGTGTACCGGGACTGCTCCGGGCCGTGGGCATGCGGTGTACCGGGACTGCTCCGGGCCGTGGGCATGCGGTGTACCGGGACATCTCCTAGCCATGGGGCGTACGGTGTACCGGGACTGCTCCGGGCCGTGGGCATGCGGTGTACCGGGACTGATCCGGGCCGTGGGGCATGCGGTGTACCGGGACATCTCCGAGCCGTGGGCATGCGGTGTACCGAGACTGCTCCGGGCCGTGGGCATGCGGTGTACCGGGACTGCTCCGAGCCGTGGGGCGTGCGGTGTACCGGGACTGCTCCGAGCCGTGGGCATGCGGTGTACCGGGACTGATCCGGGCTGTGGGGCATGCGGTGTACCGGGACTGCTCCGAGCCGTGGGCATGCGGTGTACCGGGACTGCTCCGAGCCGTGGGGCGTGCGGTGTACCGGGACTGCTCCGAGCCGTGGGCATGCGGTGTACCGGGACTGCTCCGAGCCGTGGGGCGTGCGGTGTACCGGGACTGCTCCGAGCCGTGGGCATGCGGTGTACCGGGACTGATCCGGGCTGTGGGGCATGCGGTGTACCGGGACTGCTCCGGGCCGTGGGCATGCGGTGTACCGGGACTGCTCCGAGCCGTGGGGCGTGCGGTGTACCGGGACTGCTCCGAGCCGTGGGCATGCGGTGTACCGGGACTGATCCGGGCTGTGGGGCATGCGGTGTACCGGGACATCTCCGAGCCGTGGGCATGCGGTGTACCGAGACTGCTCCGGGCCGTGGGGCATGCGGTGTACCGGGACTGCTCCGAGCCGTGGGCATGATTTCGGCGGGAGAACAGCTGGTGAGTCAGTTTCAGCGGGAGCATTGCGGAAGAAGGTTGCTGGGAGGTAAGTCAACCTTTAAAAGCACTTCTCTTTGCAGGGGCAGGCCAGTCGATTTCGACGGGAGAACAGCTGGTGAGTCAGTTTCAGCGGGAGCATTGCGGAATTCTCAGCAGGAGCTGAGAATTTTTCTTTTTTTTAAATTAGTGTTTTAGGCGGGAACAGGAAGTCGACCCGCGGACGTCTGGGAAGACCCTCACCAATAAATTCTGGTGGAGAGGAAACCCGAGACACTACACGTGTAGTGTCTCCCACCCGCCCTCCTCCTCTAACCTAATAATAAAACCCTTTGGTCTGAGGTAAGTACCATATTTTATTATATTATTATTTTTAATAAAAATTTAATTTAGTTGTTAGCCAGATCTTGGTAGAAAGTTAGAGGAATGGCAGGGAAGGGAGTGCAACGTTCCTCCTGCAGGATGTTTGAGGTGAGGGATGCAGTTAGTGTCCCTGCTGATTTTACCTGCAGGAAGTGCTGCCATCTCCAGCTCCTCCAAGACCGAGTTAGGGAACTGGAGCTGGAGTTGGAAGAACTTTGGATCATTCGGGAGGCAGAAGGGGTCATAGATAGCAGCTTCAGGGAATTAGTTACACCAAAGATTGGAGATAGGAGGGTAACTGTAAGAGGGACTGGGAAGAAGCAGTCAGTGCAGGGATCCCCTGCGGTCGCTCCCCTGAGAAACAAGTATACCGCTTTGGATACTTGTGGGGGGGGGACTTACCAGGGGTAAGCCATGGGGTACGGGCCTCTGGCACGGAGTCTGTCCCTGTTGCTCAGAAGGGAAGGGGGGAGAGGAGCAGAGCATTAGTAATTGGGGACTCTATAGTCAGGGGCACAGATAGGAGATTTTGTGGGAGCGTGAGAGACTCACGTTTGGTATGTTGCCTCCCAGGTGCAAGGGTACGTGATGTCTCAGATCGTGTTTTCTGGGTCCTTAGAGGGGAGGGGGAGCAGCCCCAAGTCGTGGTCCACATTGGCACTAACGACATAGGTAGGAAAGGGGACAAGGATGTCAGGCAGGCTTTCAGGGAGCTAGGATGGAAGCTCAGAACTAGAACAAACAGAGTTGTTATCTCTGGGTTGTTGCCCGTGCCACGTGATAGTGAGATGAGGAATAGGGAGAGAGAGCATTTAAACACGTGGCTACAGGGATGGTGCAGGCGGGAGGGATTCAGATTTTTGGATAACTGGGGCTCTTTCTGGGGGAGGTGGGACCTCTACAGACAGGATGGTCTACATCTGAACCTGAGGGGCACAAATATCTTGGGGGGGAGATTTGTTAGTGCTCTTTGGGGGGGTTTAAACTAATGCAGCAGGGGCATGGGAACCTGGATTGTAGTTTTAGGGTAAGGGAGAATGAGAGAATAGAGGTCAGGAGCACAGATTTGACGTCGCAGGAGGGGGCCAGTGTTCAGGTAGGTGGTTTGAAGTGTGTCTACTTCAATGCCAGGAGTATACGAAACAAGGTAGGGGAACTGGCAGCATGGGTTGGTACCTGGGACTTCGATGTTGTGGCCATTTCGGAGACATGGATAGAGCAGGGACAGGAATGGATGTTGCAGGTTCCGGGGTTTAGGTGTTTTAGTAAGCTCAGAGAAGGAGGCAAAAGAGGGGGAGGTGTGGCGCTGCTAGTCAAGAGCAGTATTACGGTGGCGGAGAGGATGCTAGATGGGGACTCTTCTTCCGAGGTAGTATGGGCTGAAGTTAGAAACAGGAAAGGAGAGGTCACCCTGTTGGGAGTTTTTTATAGGCCTCCTAATAGTTCTAGGGATGTAGAGGAAAGGATGGCGAAGATGATTCTGGATATGAGCGAAAGTAACAGGGTAGTTATTATGGGAGACTTTAACTTTCCAAATATTGACTGGAAAAGATATAGTTCGAGTACAATAGATGGGTCGTTTTTTGTACAGTGTGTGCAGGAGGGTTTCCTGAAAAAATATGTTGACAGGCCAACAAGAGGCGAGGCCACGTTGGATTTGGTTTTGGGTAATGAACCAGGCCAGGTGTTGGATTTGGAGGTAGGAGAGCACTTTGGGGACAGTGACCACAATTCGGTGACGTTTACGTTAATGATGGAAAGGGATAAGTATACACCGCACGGCAAGAGTTATAGCTGGGGGAAGGGCAATTATGATGCCATTAGACGTGACTTGGGGGGGATAAGGTGGAGAAGTAGGCTGCAAGTGTTGGGCACACTGGATAAGTGGGGCTTGTTCAAGGATCAGCTACTGCGTGTTCTTGATAAGTATGTACCGGTCAGACAGGGAGGAAGGCGTCGAGCGAGGGAACCGTGGTTTACCAAGGAAGTGGAATCTCTTGTTAAGAGGAAGAAGGAGGCCTATGTGAAGATGAAGTGTGAAGTTTCGGTTGGGGCGATGGATAGTTACAAGGTAGCGAGGAAGGATCTAAAGAGAGAGCTAAGACGAGCAAGGAGGGGACATGAGAAGTATTTGGCAGGAAGGATCAAGGAAAACCCAAAAGCTTTCTATAGGTATGTCAGGAATAAGCGAATGACTAGGGAAAGAGTAGGACCAGTCAAGGACAGGGATGGGAAATTGTGTGTGGAGTCTGAAGAGATAGGCAAGATACTAAATGAATATTTTTCGTCAGTATTCACTCAGGAAAAAGATAATGTTGTGGAGGAGAATGCTGAGCCCCAGGCTAATAGAATAGATGGCATTGAGGTACGTAGGGAAGAGGTGTTGGCAATTCTGGACAGGCTGAAAATAGATAAGTCCCCGGGACCTGATGGGATTTATCCTAGGATTCTCTGGGAGGCCAGGGAAGAGATTGCTGGACCTTTGGCTTTGATTTTTATGTCATCATTGGCTACAGGAATAGTGCCAGAGGACTGGAGGGCAGCAAATGTGGTCCCTTTGTTCAAAAAGGGGAGCAGAGACAACCCCGGCAACTATAGACCGGTGAGCCTCACGTCTGTAGTGGGTAAAGTCTTGGAGGGGATTATAAGAGACAAGATTTATAATCATCTAGATAGGAATAATATGGTCAGGGATAGTCAGCATGGCTTTGTGAAGGGTAGGTCATGCCTCACAAACCTTATTGAGTTCTTTGAGAAGGTGACTGAACAGGTAGACGAGGGTAGAGCAGTTGATGTGGTGTATATGGATTTCAGCAAAGCGTTTGATAAGGTTCCCCACGGCAGGCTATTGCAAAAAATACGGAGGCTGGGGATTGAGGGTGATTTAGAGATGTGGATCAGAAATTGGCTAGCTGAAAGAAGACAGAGGGTGGTGGTTGATGGGAAATGTTCAGAATGGAGTACAGTCACAAGTGGAGTACCACAAGGATCTGTTCTGGGGCCGTTGCTGTTTGTCATTTTTATCAATGACCTAGAGGAAGACGCAGAAGGGTGGGTGAGTAAATTTGCAGACGATACTAAAGTCGGTGGTGTTGTCGATAGTGTGGAAGGATGTAGCAGGTTACAGAGGGATATAGATAAGCTGCAGAGCTGGGCTGAGAGGTGGCAAATGGAGTTTAATGTAGAGAAGTGTGAGGTGATTCACTTTGGAAGGAATAACAGGAATGCGGAATATTTGGCTAATGGTAAAGTTCTTGAAAGTGTGGATGAGCAGAGGGATCTAGGTGTCCATGTACATAGATCCCTGAAAGTTGCCACCCAGGTTGATAGGGTTGTGAAGAAGGCCTATGGAGTGTTGGCCTTTATTGGTAGAGGGATTGAGTTCCGGAGTCGGGAGGTCATGTTGCAGCTGTACAGAACTCTGGTACGGCCGCATTTGGAGTATTGCGTACAGTTCTGGTCACCGCATTATAGGAAGGACGTGGAGGCTTTGGAGCGGGTGCAGAGGAGATTTACCAGGATGTTGCCTGGTATGGAGGGAAAATCTTATGAGGAAAGGCTGATGGACTTGAGGTTGTTTTCGTTGGAGAGAAGAAGGTTAAGAGGAGACTTAATAGAGGCATACAAAATGATCAGGGGGTTGGATAGGGTGGACAGTGAGAGCCTTCTCCCGCGGATGGATATGGCTGGCACGAGGGGACATAACTTTAAACTGAGGGGTAATAGATATAGGACAGAGGTCAGAGGTAGGTTCTTTACGCAAAGAGTAGTGAGGCCGTGGAATGCCCTACCTGCTACAGTAGTGAACTCGCCAACATTGAGGGCATTTAAAAGTTTATTGGATAAACATATGGATGATAATGGCATAGTGTAGGTTAGATGGCTTTTGTTTCGGTGCAACATCGTGGGCCGAAGGGCCTGTACTGCGCTGTATCGTTCTATGTTCTATGTTCATGCGGTGTACCGGGACTGATCCGGGCCGTGGGGCATGCGGTGTACCAGGACTGCTCCGGGCCGTGGGCATGCGGTGTACCGGGACTGCTCCGGGCCGTGGGCATGCGGTGTACCGGGACTGCTCCGGGCCGTGGGCATGCGGTGTACCGGGACTGCTCCGAGCCGTGGGCATGCGGTGTACCGGGACATCTCCTAGCCATGGGGCGTACGGTGTACCGGGACTGCTCCGGGCCGTGGGCGTGCGGTGTACCGGGACTGCTCCGGGCCGTGGGCATGCGGTGTGCCAGCACCGCTCCAACACCATACGGTGAGGCATCACACCTAAGGAGTAAAGGTTTGGATGGGCCGAAGTGGGTCAGTTATTCGTCCGACGAGAGGAGCCATTGGAATTCATGGAAAGCCCTCTGGTGTCAGGGGCCCCAGTCCCTTCGCTGTCCCCTCTTCAGCAGCTGCTGGAGACGGTTAAGCAACATGGTCAACCATGGAATGAATTTTCCAGAATACTTCTCCAGACCTCGGGAAGAGCGGAGCTCCATGGGATCACCAGGGATGGGGGCCTCGCAAATCACCCGCACCTTGTCCGTCACTGCAGAGGGGTTCCTGCAGTCTACCGGTAACCCACATACGTGTGCTTGGACGCATGTACAACACACTTCTCTCTCCGGAGGTGCAGTTCTGTGGTGGAGGCAGCACTGTTTGAGAGTGTGGTGGAGGCAGCACTGTTTGAGAGCATGGTAGAGGCAGCACAGTTTGAGAGGGGGGGTAGGCAGCACTGTTTGAGAGAGTGGTGGAGGCAGCACTGTTTGAGAGAGTGGTGGAGGCAGCACTGTTTGAGAGCGTGGTGGAGGCAGCACTGTTTGAGAGCATGGTGGAGGCAGCACTGTTTGAGAGCATGGTGGAGGCAGCACTGTTTGAGAGCGTGTGGGAGGCAGCACTGTTTGAGAGTGTGGTAGAGGCAGCACAGTTTGAGAGGGTGGGGTAGGCAGCACTGTTTGAGAGCATGGTGGAGGCAGCACTGTTTGAGAGGGTGGTGGAGGCAGCACTGTTTGAGAGAGTGGTGGAGGCAGCACTGTTTGAGAGGGCGGGGTAGGCAGCACTGTTTGAGAGCGTGGTGGAGGCAGCACTGTTTGAGAGCATGGTGAAGGCACCACTGTTTGAGAGCGTGTGGGAGGCAGCACTGTTTGAGAGCGTGGTGGAGGCAGCACTGTTTGAGAGTGTGGTGGAGGCAGCACTGCTTGTGAGCATGGTGGAGGCAGCACTGTTTGAGAGTGTAGTGGAGGAAGCACTGTTTGAGAGTGTGGTGGAGGCAGCACTGCTTGTGAGCATGGTGGAGGCAGCACTGTTTGAGAGGGTGGTGGAGGAAGCACTGTTTGAGAGTGTGGTGGAGGCAGCACTGCTTGTGAGCATGGTGGAGGCAGCACTGTTTGAGAGTGTAGTGGAGGAAGCACTGTTTGAGAGTGTGGGGGAGGCAGCACTGCTTGAGAGTGTGGTGGAGGCAGCACTGCTTGTGAGCATGGTGGAGGCAGCACTGTTTGAGAGGGTGGGGTAGGCAGCACTGTTTGAGAGTGTGGTGGAGGCAGCACTGTTTGAGAGTGTGGTGGAGGCAGCACTGTTTGAGAGCGTGGTGGAGGCAGCACTGTTTGAGAGCGTGGGGGAGGCAGAACTGTTTGAGAGCGTGCTGGAGGCAGCACTGCTTGAGAGCATGGGGGAGGCAGCACTGTTTGAGAGTGTGGTGGAGGCAGCACTGTTTGTGAGCGTGGTGGAGGCAGCACAGTTTGAGAGCGTGGTGGAGGCAGCACTGTTTGAGAGCGTGGTGGAGGCAGCACTGTTTGAGAGTGTGGGGGAGGCAGCACTGTTTGAGAGCGTGTGGGAGGCAGCACTGATTGAGAGCGTGGTGGAGGCAGTACTGTTTGAGAGCGTGGTGGAGGCAGCAATGTTTGAGAGCGTGGTGGAGGCAGCACAGTTTGAGAGCATGGTGAAGGCACCACTGTTTGAGAGCGTGTGGGAGGCAGCACTGTTTGAGAGCATGGTGGAGGCAGCACTGTTTGAGAGTATGGTGGAGGCAGCACTGTTTGAGAGCATGGTGAAGGCAGCACTGTTTGAGAGGGTGGTGGAGGCAGCACTGTTTGAGAGCGTGGGGGAGGCAGCACTGTTTGAGAGTGTGCAGGAGGCAGCACTGTTTGAGAATATGGTGGAGGCAGCACTGTTTGAGAGCGTGGTGGAGGCAGCACTGTTTGAGAGCATGGTGAAGGCACCACTGTTTGAGAGCGTGGTGGAGGCAGCACTGTTTGAGAGCGTGGGGGAGGCAGCACTGTTTGAGAGTGTGGTGGAGGCAGCACTGTTTGAGAGCATGGTGGAGGCAGCACTGTTTGAGAGCGTGGTGGAGGCAGCACTGTTTGAGAGCATGGTGAAGGCACCACTGTTTGAGAGCGTGTGGGAGGCAGCACTGTTTGAGAGCATGGTGGAGGCAGCACTGTTTGAGAGTATGGTGAAGGCAGCACTGTTTGAGAGCGTGGTGGAGGCAGCACTGTTTGAGAGCGTGGGGGAGGCAGCACTGTTTGAGAGTGTGCAGGAGGCAGCACTGTTTGAGAGCGTGGTGGAGGCAGCACTGTTTGAGAGCGTGGTGGAGGCAGCACTGTTTGAGAGCGTGGTGGAGGCAGCACTGTTTGAGAGCGTGGTGGAGGCAGCACTGTTTGAGAGCATGGTGGAGGCAGCACTGTTTGAGAGCATGGTGGAGGCAGCACTGTTTGAGAGGGTGGTGGAGGCAGCACTGTTTGAGAGCGTGGTGGAGGCAGCACTGTTTGAGAGCGTGGTGGAGGCAGCACTGTTTGAGAGCGTGGTGGAGGCAGCACTGTTTGAGAGCGTGGTGGAGGCATCACTGTTTGAGAGCGTGGTGGAGGCAGCACTGTTTGAGAGTGTGGTAGAGGCAGCACATTTGGGAGCGTGCGGGAGGCAGCACTGTTTGAGAGAGTGGCGGAGGCAGCACTGCTTGAGAGCGTGGTGGAGGCAGCACTGTTTGAGAGCGTGGTGGAGGCAGCATTGTTTGAGAGCGTGGTAGAGGCAGCACATTTGGGAGCGTGCGGGAGGCAGCACTGTTTGAGAGCGTGGTGGAGGCAGTACTGTTTGTGAGCGTGGTAGAGGCAGCACATTTGGGAGCGTGCGGGAGGCAGCACTGTTTGAGAGCGTGGTGGAGGCAGCACTGTTTGAGAGTGTCGTGAAGGCAACACTGCTTGAGAGCGTGGTGGAGGCAGCATTGTTTTAGAGTGTGGTAGAGGCAGCACATTTGGGAGCGTGCGGGAGGCAGCACTGTTTGAGAGAGTGGCGGAGGCAGCACTGCTTGAGAGCGTGGTGGAGGCAGCACTATTTGAGAGCATGGGGGAGGCAGCACTGTTTGAGAGCGTGGTGGAGGCTGCACTGTTTGAGAGCGTGGTGGAGGCAGCACTGTTTGAGAGCATGGGGGAGGCACCACTGATTGTGAGCCTGGGGGAGGCAGTACTGCTTGAGAGCGTGGTGGAGGCAGAAGTGTTTCCAGGAGTGGTGGAGGCAGAACTGTTTGAGAGTCTGGTGGAGGCTGCACTGTCTGAGAGCGTGCGGGAGGCAGCACTGTTTGAGAGCATGGTGGAGGCAGCACTGTTTGAGAGTGTGGTGGAGGCAGCACTGCTTGAGAGCGTGGTGGAGGCAGCACTGTTTGAGAGCGTGGTGGAGGCAGCACTGCTTGAGAGTGTGGTGGAGGCAGCACTGTTTGAGAGCGTGGTGGAGGCAGCACTGTTTGAGAGTGTGGTGGAGGCAGAAGTGTTTGAGAGCATGGGGGAGGCAGCACTGTTTGAGAGCCTGGTGGATGCAGCACTGTTTGAGAGTGTGGGGGAGGCAGCACTGTTTGTGAGCATGGTGGAGGCAGCACTGCTTGAGAGCGTGTGGGAGGCAGCACTGTTTGAGCGCGTGGTGGAGGCAGCACTGCTTGAGAGCGTGTGGGAGGCAGCACTGTTTGAGAGCCTGGTGGAGGCAGCACTGTTTGAGAGCGTGGTGGAGGCAGCACTGTTTGAGAGCGTGGTGGAGGCAGCATTGTTTGAGAGCATGGTGGAGGCAGCACTGTTTGTGAGCATGGTGGAGGCAGCACTGTTTGAGAGCGTGGTGGAGGCAGCAGTGTTTGAGAGGGTGGGGGAGGCAGCACTGTTTGAGCATATGGGGGAGGCAGCACTGTTTGAGTTCATGGGAGGCAGCTCTGTTGGAGAGCGTGGTGGAGGCAGCACTGTTTGAGAGCGTGGTGGAGGCAGCACTGTTTGAGAGCGTGGTGGAGGCAGCACTGTTTGAGAGCGTGGTGGAGGCAGCACTGTTTGAGAGCGTGGTGGAGGCAGCACTGTTTGAGAGCGTGGTGGAGGCAGCATTGTTTGAGAGCGTGGTGGAGGCAGCACTGTTTGAGAGTGTCGTGAAGGCAACACTGCTTGAGAGCGTGGTGGAGGCAGCATTGTTTGAGGATGTGGTGGAGGCAGCACATTTGGGAGTGTGCGGGAGGCAGCACTGTTTGAGAGCGTGGTGGAGGCAGCAGTGTTTGAGAAAATGGGGGAGGCAGCACTGCTCGAGAGCATGGTGAAGGCAGCACTGTTTGAGGGCGTGGTGGAGGCAGCAGTGTTTGAGAGTGTGGTGGAGGCAGCTCTGTTTGAGAGAGTGGCGGAGGCAGCACTGCTTGAGAGCATGGTGGAGGCAGCACTGTTTGAGAGCGTGGGGGAGGCAGCACTGTTTGAGAGAGTGGCGGAGGGAGCACTGTTTGAGAGAGTGGGAGAGACAGCACTGTTTGAGAGTGTGGGGGAGGCAGCACTGCTTGAGAGCGTGGGGGAGGCAGCACTGTTTGAGAGTGTGGTGGAGGCAGCACTGTTTGAGAGCATGGTGGAGGCAGCACTGCTTGAGAGCGTGGGGGAGGCAGCACTGTTTGAGAGTGTGGTGGAGGCAGCACTGTTTGAGAGTGTGGGGGAGGCAGCACTGATTGAGAGTGTGGTGGAGGCAGCACTGTTTGAAAGTGTGGGGGAGGCAGCACTGCTTGAGAGCGTGGGGGAGGCAGCACTGCTTGAGAGCGTGGTGGAGGCAGCACTGTTTGAGAGTGTGGTGGAGGCAGCACTGCTTGAGAGCGTGGTGGAGGCAGCACTGTTTTAGAGGATGGGGGAGGCAGCTCTGTTTGAGAGAGTGGCGGAGGCAGCACTGTTTGAGAGTGTGGTGGAGGCAGCACTGTTTGAGAGCATGGTGGAGGCTGCACTGTTTGAGAGAGTGGCGGAGGCAGCACTGTTTGAGAGCATGGTGGAGGCAGCACTGTTTGAGAGAGTGGCGGAGGCAGTACTGTTTGAGAGTGTGGTGGAGGCAGCACTGTTTGAGAGAGTGGCGGAGGCAGCACTGTTTGAGAGTGTGGTGGAGGCAGCACTGTTTGAGAGCATGGTGGAGGCTGCACTGTTTGAGAGAGTGGCGGAGGCAGCACTGTTTGAGAGCATGGTGGAGGCAGCACTGTTTGAGAGAGTGGCGGAGGCAGTACTGTTTGAGAGCGTGGTGGAGGCAGCACTGTTTGAGAGCGTGGTGGAGGCAGCACTGTTTGAGAGAGTGGCGGAGGCAGCACTGTTTGAGAGTGTGGTGGAGGCAGCACTGTTTGAGAGCATGGTGGAGGCTGCACTGTTTGAGAGAGTGGCGGAGGCAGCACTGTTTGAGAGTGTGGTGGAGGCAGCACTGTTTGAGAGAGTGGCGGAGGCAGCACTGTTTGAGAGCATGGTGGAGGCTGCACTGTTTGAGAGGGTGGTGGAGGCAGCAATGTTTGAGAGTGTGGTGGAGGCAGCACTGCTTGAGAGCGTGGTGGAGGCAGCACTGTTTGAGAGTGTGGTGGAGGCAGCACTGTTTGAGAGCGTGGTGGAGGCAGCACAGTTTGAGAGCGTGGTGGAGGCAGCAATGTTTGAGAGTGTGGTGGAGGCAGCACTGTATGAGAGCGTGGTGGAGGCAGCACTGTTTGAGAGCGTGGTGGAGGCAGCACTGTTTGAGAGCATGGTGGAGGCAGCACTGTTTGTGAGCATGGTGGAGGCAGCACTGTTTGAGAGCGTGGTGGAGGCAGCAGTGTTTGAGAGGGTGGGGGAGGCAGCACTGTTTGAGCATATGGGGGAGGCAGCACTGTTTGAGTTCATGGGAGGCAGCTCTGTTTGAGAGCGTGGTGGAGGCAGCACTGTTTGAGAGCGTGGTGGAGGCAGCACTGTTTGAGAGCGTGGTGGAGGCAGCACTGTTTGAGAGCGTGGTGGAGGCAGCACTGTTTGAGAGCGTGGTGGAGGCAGCACTGTTTGAGAGCGTGGTGGAGGCAGCATTGTTTGAGAGCGTGGTGGAGGCAGCACTGTTTGAGAGTGTCGTGAAGGCAACACTGCTTGAGAGCGTGGTGGAGGCAGCATTGTTTGAGGGTGTGGTGGAGGCAGCACATTTGGGAGTGTGCGGGAGGCAGCACTGTTTGAGAGCGTGGTGGAGGCAGCAGTGTTTGAGAAAATGGGGGAGGCAGCACTGCTCGAGAGCATGGTGAAGGCAGCACTGTTTGAGGGCGTGGTGGAGGCAGCAGTGTTTGAGAGTGTGGTGGAGGCAGCTCTGTTTGAGAGAGTGGTGGAGGCAGCACTGTTTGAGAGCGTGGGGGAGGCAGCACTGTTTGAGAGAGTGGCGGAGGGAGCACTGTTTGAGAGAGTGGGGGAGACAGCACTGTTTGAGAGTGTGGGGGAAGCAGCACTGTTTGAGAGTGTGGGGGAGGCAGCACTGCTTGAGAGCGTGGGGGAGGCAGCACTGTTTGAGAGTGTGGTGGAGGCAGCACTGTTTGAGAGCATGGTGGAGGCAGCACTGCTTGAGAGCGTGGGGGAGGCAGCACTGTTTGAGAGTGTGGTGGAGGCAGCACTGTTTGAGAGTGTGGGGGAGGCAGCACTGTTTGAGAGTGTGGTGGAGGCAGCACTGTTTGAGAGTGTGGGGGAGGCAGCACTGTTTGAGAGTGTGGGGGAGGCAGCACTGCTTGAGAGCGTGGGGGAGGCAGCACTGCTTGAGAGCGTGGTGGAGGCAGCACTGTTTGAGAGTGTGGTGGAGGCAGCACTGTTTTAGAGGATGGGGGAGGCAGCTCTGTTTGAGAGAGTGGCGGAGGCAGCACTGTTTGAGAGGGTGGTGGAAGCTGCACTGTTTGAGAGGGTGGTGGAGGCAGCACTGTTTGAGAGCGTGGTGGAGGCAGCACTGTTTGAGAGAGTGGCGGAGGCAGCACTGTTTGAGAGTGTGGTGGAGGCAGCACTGTTTGAGAGCATGGTGGAGGCTGCACTGTTTGAGAGAGTGGCGGAGGCAGCACTGTTTGAGAGCATGGTGGAGGCAGCACTGTTTGAGAGAGTGGCGGAGGCAGTACTGTTTGAGAGCGTGGTGGAGGCAGCACTGTTTGAGAGCGTGGTGGAGGCAGCACTGTTTGAGAGAGTGGCGGAGGCAGCACTGTTTGAGAGTGTGGTGGAGGCAGCACTGTTTGAGAGCATGGTGGAGGCTGCACTGTTTGAGAGAGTGGCGGAGGCAGCACTGTTTGAGAGTGTGGTGGAGGCAGCACTGTTTGAGAGAGTGGCGGAGGCAGCACTGTTTGAGAGCATGGTGGAGGCTGCACTGTTTGAGAGGGTGGTGGAGGCAGCAATGTTTGAGAGTGTGGTGGAGGCAGCACTGCTTGAGAGCGTGGTGGAGGCAGCACTGTTTGAGAGTGTGGTGGAGGCAGCACTGTTTGAGAGCGTGGTGGAGGCAGCACAGTTTGAGAGCGTGGTGGAGGCAGCAATGTTTGAGAGTGTGGTGGAGGCAGCACTGTATGAGAGCGTGGTGGAGGCAGCACTGTTTGAGAGCGTGGTGGAGGCAGCACTGTTTGAGAGGGTGGTGGAGGCAGCACTGTTTGAGAGCGTGGTGGAGGCAGCACTGTTTGAGAGTGTGGTGGAGGCAGCACTGTTTGAGAGTGTGGTGGAGGCAGCACTGTTTGAGAGCGTGGTGGAGGCAGCACTGTTTGAGAGGGTGGTGGAGGCAGCACTGTTTGAGAGCGTGGGGGAGGCAGCACTGTTTGAGAGAGTGGCGGAGGCAGCACTGTTTGAGAGTGTGGGGGAAGCAGCACTGTTTGAGAGTGTGGGGGAAGCAGCACTGTTTGAGAGCGTGGGGGAGGCAGCACTGTTTGAGAGTGTGGTGGAGGCAGCACTGTTTGAGAGTGTGGCGGAGGCAGCACTGCTTGAGAGTGTGGTGGAGGCAGCACTGTTTGAGAGCGTGGGGGAGGCAGCACTGTTTGATAGTGTGGTGGAGGCAGCACTGTTTGAGAGTGTGGTGGAGGCAGCACTGTTTGAGAGTGTGGTGGAGGCAGCACTGTTTGAGAGAGTGGCGGAGGCAGCACTGCTTGAGAGCGTGGGGGAGGCAGCACTGTTTGAGAGTGCGGTGGAGGCAGCACTGTTTGAGAGTGTGGTGGAGGCAGCACTGTTTGAGAGTGTGGTGGAGGCAGCACTGTTTGAGAGTGTGGGGGAAGCAGCACTGATTGAGAGCGTGGTGGAGGCTGCACTGCTTTAGAGGATGGGGCAGGCAGCACTGTTTGAGAGTGTGGTGGAGGCAGCACTGTTTGAGAGCGTGGTGGAGGCAGCACTGTTTGAGAGGGTGGTGGAGGTAGCACTGTTTGAGAGGGTGGTGGAGGCAGCACTGTTTGAGAACGTGGGGGAGGCAGCACTGCTTGAGAGTGTGGTGGAGGCAGCACTGTTTGAGAGTGTGGTGGAGGCAGCAATGTTTGAGAGTGTGGTGAATGCACCGCTGCATGTGCGCGTGGGGGAGGCAGTACGGCTTGAGAGCGTGGTGGAGGCAGCACTGTTTGAGAGCGTGGTGGAGGCAGTACTGTTTGAGAGCGTGTGGGAGGCAGCACTGTTTGAGAGCGTGGTGGAGGCAGCACTGTTTGAGAGGGTGGTGGAGGCAGCACTGTTTGAGAGCGTGGTGGAGGCAGTACTGTTTGAGAGCGTGTGGGAGGCAGCACTGTTTGAGAGCGTGGTGGAGGCAGCACTGTTTGAGAGGGTGGTGGAGGCAGTACTGTTTGAGAGGGTGGTGGAAGCTGCACTGTTTGAGAGAGTGGTGGAAGCTGCACTGTTTGAGAGAGTGGTGGAGGCAGCACTGTTTGAGAGGGTGGTGGAAGCTGCACTGTTTGAGAGAGTGGTGGAGGCAGCACTGTTTGAGAGGGTGGTGGAGGCAGCACTGTTTGAGAGAGTGGTGGAGGCAGCACTGTTTGAGAGAGTGGTGGAGTCAGCACTGTTTGAGAGGGTGGTGGAGGCAGCACTGTTTGAGAGGGTGGTGGAGGCAGCACTGTTTGAGAGGGTGGTGGAAGCTGCACTGTTTGAGAGAGTGGTGGAGGCAGCACTGTTTGAGACGGTGGTGGAGGCAGCACTGTTTGAGAGAGTGGTGGAGGCAGCCCTGTTTGAGAGAGTGGTGGCAGCAGCACTGTTTAAGAGGGTGGTGGAGGCAGCACTGTTTGAGAGGGTGGTGGAGGCAGCACTGTTTGAGAGGGTGGTGGAGGCAGCACTGTTTGAGAGGGTGGTGGAGGCAGCACTGTTTGAGAGAGTGGTGGAGGCAGCACTGTTTGAGAGGGTGGTGGAGGCAGCACTGTTTGAGAGGGTGGTGGAAGCTGCACTGTTTGAGAGGGTGGTGGAGGCAGCACTGTTTGAGAGAGTGGTGGAGGCAGCACTGTTTGAGAGGGTGGTGGAGGCAGCACTGTTTGAGAGAGTGGTGGAGGCAGCACTGTTTGAGAGAGTGGTGGAGGCAGCACTGTTTGAGAGTATGGTGGACGCAGCATCAATCGCAGCTTTCCAAAGGGATTGGATAAATCCTGGAAGAAGGAATAAACTGGGATAACAAGATAGCTCAAAAAATATACCTCAAGATACCTCCATTAATATATCCTGGGTGGGAGGGGAGGAGAGAGAGAGACTTGGGGATCCACAGAATTGTACAGCATAGGATAGGGTTCCGTCACCAAAAGAGATTGAAAACCACTCTAACCACTCTCAGTGTGACGAAGTTTCCCTTGAGTTCCCTATTGCATTTATAGCTCAGACGCGATAGGCTGAAAGGCCTCCTTCGGTGCTGGACGATAATGTGAAAAACAATGCCAGAGTTTCTAATTATGAAATGTTTGTCACCAAACAGAAGATACAATATTCCTGTTTATTAAACGGACCTCGGGATTTCCCCCACTTCAACATATTTTCTCAGTCAGAACACAAAAAGTCATTGATGATCGGGGAGTTTTCAAATGGTGACCTGGAATGAGACAACAATATCCTGGTGTTCCTTTTCGCTCTTCCCACAGCTCTTCCTACTCACTTCAGAATTTCCCCACCTTCCTGAAGGGAATTTGCATTGACAGCACACAGGGGACTTTCCCGTTTGACCTATTCGAGGAGGTCATCAGGCCGGGAACTGTCAACGTTTGAACTCAGAGGCTCCCTGAGGTCAGTTCTCCGCTTTGTAATCGGGCACAGGCAGGTCTTGGCCGACTGCAGCTGCCAAGGTTTCAATTTCCTTCCAGTCACGTGGTATTTGCTCAGGTATTCGTCATGGTAACGACTTCCACATTCTAACCCAGTCTGTTCCAACCTGGGTTTTCCAAAATTCGGCGCTGCAATTTTCAGGTCATTTGAAAATTGTACCAAGTTTTTACATTTTTTTAAATAGATCGTTCTCACATTTAATGAATAGTAAACATTCATTTCTTCAATTCTGTTTTCCTGTGCGCCTCCATTAATATATCCTGGGTGGGAGGGGAGGAGAGAGAGAGGCTTGGGGATCCACAGAATTGTACAGCATAGGATAGGGTTCCGTCACCAAAAGAGATTGAAAACCACTCTAACCACTCTCAGTGTGACGAAGTTTCCCTTGAGTTCCCTATTGCATTTATTAATAACTCTTATTTTAATGGCCCCAGTTTCACTTGCAGAGGAGGAGAGTCTTTAGCAACATTTTCTTTTTTGACATTACACCCCAAGACCAATAATTTGTGAGGAAATTACATATGTTTAGTTACACGGCCAGTTCTTAGTCATTCTGATTTTAACAGCATCCTGCATGACGAACAGGCCAGACAGAAAGAGAGAAATAGATCATCAAATAGATTTGGCGGCACGGTGGCACAGTGGTTAGCACTGTTGCCTCACGGCGCCGAGGTCCCAGGTTCGATCCCGGCTCTGGGTCACTGTCCGTGTGGAGTTTGCACATTCTCCCCGTGTCTGCGTGGGTCTCACCCCCACAGCCCAAAGATGTGCAGGGTAGGTGGATTGGCCACGCTAAATTGCCCCTTAATTGCACAGACAGAGTGGATCGGCAAAAGCTTTTTTTCCCAGGGTGGAGAAGTCAATTACTGGGAGACCAGGGGCGTCATTCTCCGCCGGCGGGAGTCTCCGTTTTGCCGGCGCCCGGGGGTTTCCCGACGGCGTGGGGCTGCCCCACAATGGGAAACCCCGTTGACCGGCCGGTGTTACGGAGACTCCCGCCGGCGGGTCGGGGCAGAAATGTGGCGGGGCGGGTAGGAGAATTTCGCCCATGGTTTCAGGTGTGAGGGGCAAAGTTTAGAGGAGATGTACGAGGGAAGGTTTTTACACAGAGGGTAGTGGGTTCCTGGAACTCGCTACCGGAGGCGGTGGTGGAAGCAGGGACGATAGTGACGTTTAAGGGGCATCTCGACAAATACATGAATAGGATGGGAATAGAGGGATACGGACCCCGGAAGTGGAGAAGGTTTTAGGTTGGACGGGCAGCATTGTCAGTGCAGGCTTAGAGGGCCGAAGGGCCTGTTCCTCGCCTGTAATTTGGTGTTAAACAGGATTAAAAAGCAGAATTTATTGGAGCATGGGGGTGGGTTGCTAACGCAGGGCTCTGTGCTCTACGGGCTGTTTCCAGGGGGGGGACACATAAGATAAGCGCAAACTGAAAGACGCTCTTTGGTCGGCCCGAAACCCGTCCGTCTTCCAGTGCAAAGAGTTGTCCTCAACTGAGTGTTGCAGACGGGCACATTCCAAGGTCCAGAACTACGTACTGAGGAACGTACTCAAGCTTGGGGCAACCAGGATGAGGGGCAATGGGGGAAGCACTTTTAGCCACAGTGAGCCAAAGTGCAGGGGTTTGTATAGAACCCCCTCGGGCTGTGTGACTCACATTGAATTTAGACAGCGAATATCACGTGTATCGGAATTGTATTGAAGGACCATTTGGAATGGCCATTTCCAGCTGTCTGTAATGTTTCTTTGACTGAATTAAAGCATGTCAGAATGCAGCACGATGCGTGTAGAGAACCTGAATATAATTGAACTTTGTGTGACTGACCTGTGAGTGCACTCTTCTGGGAGTGGAGGATGAACGGAGCTCGAGGCTCGGGGCCCTCGCTCCCCTCCCCCTTCGGGAAGCGGAGAACACCGGACCTGCGGCCACTGCTCTGATAGCGCGAATCTAAGAGTAATGTCACAGGAAAGGGGTAAGCTGATTGGTTGGTGAGTAACTGATATTAGGGACTGTCTTTAAACAGCTGAATCTTCAATAATTGAATAAACCAACCGATGGGAAACTAAGCTAGGAGGGTAGAGGAGAAAAGAAAAAGAGAATCTAAGAGCAGGACCAGGTGGTTAAAAGACTAAGAAAGAAAAGAGTGCAAGTTTACATCTCGTAAGCAAATCTAAACAGCTGTTTGGGTGAGTAAAGTTGGGTCGGTGCTTACTAAAACTATTGGTTCTATTTGTTAGGATATTATTATTTGTAAGGAATATATTCTACAATAACAAACAGTGGAGAAGAAGGGCCCAGTTAATATTGTTTGATATTAAAAGGATAAATTTAACTTAAAGGGGTAAGACTTGGCAACAGAGCTCTAAGCTGTGGTCTGCTCTTCCTGCCCTATGTGGGAAACCAGGAACGTTTCCAGTTCCCAGGACCCGCACAGGAAGTGTCTCCAGCTGTAGCTCCTGGAAACCTGAGTTTCCCAGCAAGACCAGCGGCTGGAGATTCTGTGGAGCATCCGCGAGGCGAAGAGTATCAGGGAGAGCACGTGTAGAGAGGTGGTCACACCGGAGGCTCAGACTCCACAGGCAGGGAATGGGTGGCCACCAGGCAGAACAAGAGGGCTAGGCAGGTAGTGCAGAGATCTCCTGTGGCCATTCCCCTGCAAAACAGATAGACCATTTTTAATATCTTCGGGGGGGGGGGGGGGGGGACCTCTCAGGGGATGACAGCAGCAGCCAAATTCACAGCACTGCGATTGGCTCTAATGCACAGGGGAGGAGCAAAAGTAGAAATGCAATAGTCATAGGCCACAATTATAAAGGGAATAGATAGACATTTCTGTGGCCGCAAAAGAGACCCCAGGATGGTGTGTTGCCTCCCTGGTGCCAGGGTCAAGGATGTCTCAGAGTGATTACAGGACATTCTGAAGGGGGTGGGTGGAACAGCCGGTTGTCACGGTGCACATTGGTACAAACAACATCGTTAAAAAAGGGATGGGGTGAGGGGAGTGCTAAGAGCGGCAGCCATCTTATGGGCCTGGGATCCGGGATTTCGGTAGGAATGTTAAATCATGGTGCTGATGGCTGATTCGAGGGGAGGGGAGGGACCCCCAACAAGGTTGATCAGCTGGAACATGCGGGTCTTTGGGGGGGGGGGGGGCAGTGAAGAGAGCAAGGGGTTTTTCCCATTTGAAAAGTTTGGGATATTCCTGTAGGAGACTCGCCTGTGGGTGTGGGAGCAGATCAGGTTGTGGAAGGCTTGGGTGAGCCAGGTTTTTATTCAGGATTCGACAGTAGGTCAAAGGGGGTGGCGATCTTGGTTAGAAGGAGGGTTTGTTTCCAGAGGGGGGTGGTGAATGCGGATCAGTGGGGGTCGCAATATGATGGTTCCAGGCAAGGTAGTGGTATTAGTGAATGTGTATAACCCGAATTGTAAAGTTTAAGGAGCGGCTATTGGCCATTCCGAAGCTGGACACGCACCAGCTGATTTTAGAGGGAGGGGTGGGGGGTTTTAACTGTCTTAGATCCAAAGTTGGACCGCTCCAGGCCAAGGCCACGGGCACTCTTGGGGATGGCGACGATGTTGGCTGTATTTATGGATGAGACGGGAGGGTTGATGCCCTGGCGGTTTGTGAACCCAGGAGGTCAGGAGGTTTAGTTTTTTTCACCGGTGCACAAGGATTCAAGGGTTGACTTCTTCGTGATGGCTAAGGTTTTGCTCCCTGGGGTAAAGGGTGCGGGGTAGTCGGCAGTGGTCAGTGCGCCGCATTGGGTGGATTTGAAGCTGGAGGCGGGTCAGGCACGGCTTACGGAGTGGAGGTTGGATGTGGGTTGGCTGGCTGACCTCGGGTCCTCTGTTGAGATTTCAAGGGCCGTAGGGGTCTATGAGGCATCGAGTGAGACCGGGACGGTCTCGCCCTCGATGTTGTGGGAGGGGTTCAGGGGTGAGGCCATTTTGTACAAGGCTCATCTGCATAGGGAGGATAGACAGGAGTGTCAGCAGTTGCGTTAAGGTTGGAGCCATGTCTTCTGGAGGTTGTGGGTGAGGACCAAAAGAACAAAGAAATGTACAGCACAGGAACAGGCCCTTCGGCCCTCCAAGCCCGTGCCGACCATGCTGCCCGACTAAACTACAATCTTCTACACAGATGGGCTTCGTGAAGGGCAGGAAGCTTTCATCCAATGTGAGGAGGTTACTCAACGTGGTTCTTGCACCAGCGGTGGAGACAGAGACCATTGTGTCGTTGGACGCAGGAAAGGCGGGACAGGGTTGAATGAGGATATTTGTTTACGGTTCTGGGAAAGTTTGGGTTTGGGCCTGGGTTTGTGTCTTGGGTGCGGCTGTTGTACACGGTACAGTCAGATAGTGTGCAAACTAACACCATGGGTTTGGGGCCCTTTAGGGTGTACAGAGGGCCGGGGCAGGGTTGTCCCATGTCTCTATTGTTCGCATTGACGATTAAGCCATTGGCAACTGCCTTGAGGGCCTAGACAAGTGAAGAGGGATTGTGAGGGGGAGGAGGGGGTGGGGTGGAAGAGTAGAGCACAGGATATCTTTGTATGTCGATAATCTCTTTCTGTGTATAGGATCCGGTGACAGTGAGGAGTGATATTCTGCGCATGTTGCAGACATTCAGCTTTTTTCAGGGTGTAAGCTGAATGTTGGGAAGAGTGAGTATTTTGGATGGCCCCTCGAGTGGGGGGGGTGCTGAGGTGAGGGGACTGCCTTTTCGCTGTGCTGGGACGGGCTTTCCCTTTCTGGCGGTCCAGGTGGCGCGGGTCTGGGCTGAGTTTCGCAAGGTGAACTTCACTAGTTTGGCAAGTAGGGGGAGGGCGGACTCGCAGAGGTGGCACAACTTCCACTGCCTCTGGCGGGCCGGCGGCAGGCCATTAGGATGAATATTTTGCCAAGATTCGCGTTCTTGTTTCAGAGCCTCCCGATCTTCCTGCCTGAAGCATTTTTCTATGGGCTGGAGAGGCTGATAGCTGGGTTTGTATGGGCTAGGATTCAGAGGGGGGGGGGAGTCTTACAAAGGGAGAGGCAGACAGGTGCAGGGTGGCGAGGGGGGGCGCTAGCGCTGCCGAACCTGTTGCTTGACGACAATGCAGCCAATGCGGACAAGGTGTTGGGTTGGTTCGGGGACTGGGATGTTGTCGGTGTACAGATGGAGTCGGGGTCGTGGAAGGGGTCATGTCTGGAGGCGTTGGCGATGACTACTCTGCCGTTCACTCCGGTGAAGTATCTGGTGATTATCTCCACGGTAACGATACGGCGGCGGCTCTGCCAGCACTTCAAGCTGGCACGCCGGCGGGGGGGGTGGGGGGGGGGGTCAAGGTGTTCCCTGAACTGTGGGCATCACCTGTTTCAGCCGGGGAACCTTGATGCCAATTTTGGGGGTTGGATAGGTAAGGGGCTGGAGTGGGGAAAGGATTGATTTTTGGAGGGTCGGTTTGCTGACAGGGAGGAGCTGAGGGAGAGGGCGGGCCTTGGTGGGGTGGATCTGTTCAGGTATTTTCAGGGACGCGGTTGGGTCCGGTGAGCTTTCTCCACATTCCCAGCGGCGGCGCCGTCAATTTTGCTGGAAAGGATTGTTTCCTGTGCGGGATCGGAGGAGGGCGGCACCTCCGGCGTATACTGACGGATCCTGGGGAAAGAGCAGGTCTCAGTGGAGGAGCTGAAGACCAGGTTGGGTTCCAGTTTGGAGGAGGAGGTGTGGAGTGTGTCTCTCTGCCGGGTGAAGCCACGTCACCCTGTGCGAGGTTAGGATGGATACAACTCAAGGTGGTGTTCAGGGCACATCTCACCAAGGCCAGAATGAATCTTTTTTTCAAGGCGGTTGAGGATAGGTGTGAGTGGTGCCCAAGGGGGCCTGCGCACCATGTGCACATATCCTGTTCCTGCCCACAATTGATGGGTTTTTGGGGGCTTTCTTTCAACAATTTGGCAATTTATACATTAATGATTTGAGTAAGGGAACTAAAGTTGGGTGAGAGGGTGAGCTGTGAGGAGGATACAGACAGTACGGGCAGCACGGTAGCATTGTGGTTAGCACAATTGCTTCCCAGCTCCAGGGTCCCAGGTTCGATTCCCGGCTTGGGTCACTGTCTGTGCGGAGTCTGCATATTCTCCCCGTGTCTGCGTGGGTTTCCTCCGGGTGCTCCGGATTCCTCCCACAGTCCAAAGTTGTGCAGGTTAGGTGGATTGGCCGTGATAAATTGCCCTTAGTGTCCAAAATTGTCCTTAGTGTTGGGTAGGGTTATTGGGTTATGGGGAGAGGGTGGAGGTGTTGACCTTGGGTAGGGTGCTCTTTCCAAGACCCGGTGCAGACTCGATGGGCCGAATGGCCTCCTTCTGCACTGTAAATTCTATGATAATCTGTGATGGTCCAGCGGGATTTGGACAGGCTGAGTGAGTGGGCAGATGCAATATAACGGGGATGAAAGTCAGGTTATCCACTTCGGTAGCAAAATTAAGAAGGCAGATTATTATTTGAATGGGTGTAAATTGAGAGAGGCGGATACTCAGCAAGACCTTCGTGTCGTCATACATCAGTCGCTGAAAGTAAGCGTGCAGATACAGCCGGCAGTAAAGAAGGCAAATGGTATGTTGGCCTTCATAACGAGAGGATTTGAGAACAGGAATAGGGATGTTTTCCTGCGATTGTCCGGATGTCTCTGAAATTTCCACTTTCACTTCTCAGTCTCGCTGGATGAATCTCACCTGGCCCCAGGGGCCCTAGTTCACTTGACAGTCCATCCAATACCTCCCCCTTAAATATTTTACACCCTTCCAGTGGCTGAATTTCCTCCTCTTTCACCGTGGCCTGGACAGCATCTTCTTCCTCGGTGAGGACAGATGCAAAGTATTGATTAATTGAGGGGATTGAGGGATTCCTCAGTCATGTCCCCTGACTCCATGTGTAAAATCCCCATTTTAGTCCCTAATTGGCCCTACCCCTTTTCCTTCCCACCCTTTTACTATTTATATGCCTGTAGACGACTTTGGGATTCCCCTGTTGTTTCCGCTGCCAGGCTCTTTTGCTTCTCTGATTTGCCTTTTGCAGCTGCCCTCTGAACCTTCTGTATCCAGCCTGGTTCGCCATTCCGTTTAGTGCCTGACCCTGTCACAAGCACACTTTTTGTTTTTTATTTTAATTTCTACCTCCTTGATCATGAGGGGAGCTCTGGATTAGTTTGTCCTACCTTCCCCTTTCAAATGGGGCAGCACGGTAGCACTGTGGATAGCACAATTGCTTCACAGCTCCAGGGTCCCAGGTTCGATTCCGGCTTGGGTCACTGTCTGTGCAGAGTCTGCACGTTCTCCCCGTGTGTGCGTGGGTTTCCTCCGGGTGCTCCGGTTTCCTCCCACAGACCAAAGATGTGCGGGTTCGGTGGATTGGCCATGATAAATTGCCCTTAGTGTTGGGTGGGTTATGGGGAGAGGGTGGAGGTGTTGACCTTGGGTAGGGTGCTCTTTCCAAGAGCCGGTGCAGACTCGATGGGCCGAATGGCCTCCTTCTGCACTGTAAATTCAATGATACATATATTTGGATAAAGTGCCCATTATAACTCCTTCGTAATGTTTACACCTCTGAAATTTCCTTGCAACTTTGTTTTACATTTTTCCCTCCAGTTGCTGGCCTATAGATCACACCGAGCAACGTAATTAGCCTATAGATCACACCGAGCAACGTAATTAGCCTATAGATCACACCGAGCAACGTAATTGGCCTATAGATCACACCGAGCAACGTAATTAGCCTATAGATCACACCGAGCAACGTAATTAGCCTATAGATCACACCGAGCAACGTAATTGGCCTATAGATCACACCGAGCAACGTAATTGGCCTATAGATCACACCGAGCAACATAATTGGCCTATAGATCACACCGAGCAACGTAATTGGCCTATAGGACACACCGAGCAACGTAATTGGCCTATAGATCACACCGAGCAACGTAATTGGCCTATAGGACACACCGAGCAACGTAATTGGCCTAGAGATCACGCCGAGCAACGTAACTGGCCTATAGATCACACCGAGCAATGTAATTAGCCTATAGATCACACCGAGCAACGTAATTGGCCTATAGGACACACCGAGCAACGTAATTGGCCTATAGATCACACCGAGCAACGTAATTGGCCTATAGGACACACCGAGCAATGTAATTGGCCTATAGATCACACCGAGCAACGTAATTAGCCTATAGATCACACCGAGCAATGTAATTGGCCTATAGATCACACCGAGCAACGTAATTGGCCTATAGATCACACCGAGCAACGTAATTAGCCTATAGATCACACCGAGCAATGTAATTGGCCTATAGATCACACCGAGCAACGCAATTAGCCTATAGATCACACCAAGCAACGTAATTTGCCTATAGATCACACCGAGCAACGTAATTGGCCTATAGATCACACCGAGCAACGTAATTGGCCTGTAGATCACACCGAGCAACGTAATTGGCCTATAGATAACAACGAGCAACGTAATTTGCCTATAGACCACACAGACCTATTTAATTAGCCTATAGGTCACACCGAACAACGTAATTTGCCTATAGATCACACCGAGCAACGTAATTTGCCTATGGATCACAATGAGCAACGTAATTGGCCTATGGATCACACCGAGCAACGTAATTGGCCTATAGATCACACCGAGCAACGTAATTTGCCTATAGATCACACCGAGCAATGTAATTGGCCTATAGATCACACCGAGCAACGTAATTTGCCTATGGATCACAATGAGCAACGTAATTGGTCTATAGATCACACCGAGCAATGTAATTAGCCTATAGATCACACCGAGCAACGTAATTGGCCTATAGATCACACCGAACATCGTAATTTGCCTATGGATCACACCGAGCAATGTAATTGGCCTATAGATCACAACGAGCAACGTAATTTGCCTATAGATTACACCGAGCAACGTAATTGGCCTATAGATTACACCGAGCAACGTAATTGGCCTATAGATCACACCGAGCAACGTAATTGGCCTATAGATCACAACGAGCAACGTAATTTGCCTATAGATCACACCGAGCAACGTAATTTGCCTATAGATTACACCGAGCAACGTAATTGGCCTATAGATCACACCGAGCAACGTAATTGGCCTATAGATCACACCGAACATCGTAATTTGCCTATGGATCACACCGAGCAATGTAATTGGCCTATAGATCACAACGAGCAACGTAATTTGCCTATAGATTACACCGAGCAACGTAATTGGCCTATAGATCACAACGAGCAACGTAATTTGCCTATAGATTACACCGAGCAACGTAATTGGCCTATAGATCACACCGAGCAACGTAATTGGCCTATAGATCACAACGAGCAACGTAATTTGCCTATAGATCACACCGAGCAACGTAATATGCCTATAGATTACACCGAGCAACGTAATTGGCCTATAGATCACACCGAGCAACGCAATTGGCCTATAGATCACACAGAGCAACGTAATTGGCCTATAGGTCACATGAGCAACATAATTGGCTTATAGATCACAACGAGCAACGTAATTTGCCTATAGATCACACCGAGCAACGTAATTGGCCTATAGATCACACCGAGCAACGTAATTGGCCTATAGATCACAACGAGCAACGTAATTTGCCTATAGATCACACCGAGCAACGTAATTTGCCTATAGATTACACCGAGCAACGTAATTGGCCTATAGATCACACCGAGCAACGTAATTGGCCTATAGATCACACCGAGCAACGTAATTGGCCTATAGGTCACACCGAGCAACGTAATTGGCTTATAGATCACAACGAGCAACGTAATTTGCCTATAGATCACACCGAGCAACGTAATTTGCCTATAGATCACACCGAGCAACGTAATTTGCCTATAGATCACACCGAGCAATGTAATTGGCTTATAGATCACACCGAGCAATGTAATTGGCCTATAGATCACACCGAGCAACGTAATTTGCCTATAGATCACACCGAGCAACGTAATTGGCTTATAGATCACACCGAGCAATGTAATTGGCTTATAGATCACACCGAGCAACGTAATTGGCCTATAGATCACACCGAGCAACGTAATTGGCCTATAGATCACACCGAGCAACGTAATTGGCCTATAGGTCACACCGAGCAACGTAATTGGCTTATAGATCACAACGAGCAATGTAATTTGCCTATAGATCACACCGAGCAACGTAATTTGCCTATAGATCACACCGAGCAATGTAATTTGCCTATAGATCACACCGAGCAATGTAATTGGCTTATAGATCACACCGAGCAATGTAATTGGCCTGTAGATCACACCGAGCAACGTAATTGGCCTATAGATCACACCGATTTAGCTCCAGCCAAAACAATCCTTTCCTTGATCCCCCCAGAACATCCTCTTTCTCCAGCACTGCAATGCTGTCCTTAGTCAATACTGTCAACCCTTATCTTCCTTTCCTGAACACCTTGCATCCACAAATATTTAACACCCAGTTCTGCCCTTCATTGAGCTGGAGTCTCTGTTGTAGCCACAACATCATTTCCACATCTCTATCTGCACCTGTAACTCACCAATCTTATTTATCATACTCCATGCATTCACATGGATGCACTGTAACTGTGATTTAAACATAATACTTCACCTTTATTCTGACTCCACTTCTGAACTTTCTATTCTCTGTTCCAAGCTATCCGTCGCTGCCAGTATTGTGCACATTGGTATTTCTCATGGATATTATCTCTGGATCCCACACCCCTGCCGAGTTTAAATTCCACCTGATAGCACAAGGAAAATTCAATCCTACATCTGTTCAGGTGCAACCCATCCGACCTGTACGGGTCCCCCAGAGCCAGTCCCAATGTCCCATGAATCAAGAACTGTCCACCTGCACCACCTTTCCAACCGCGCACTCGTATGTCTTCGCCTCCGATTGCTGGACGCATTTGTGTGTGGCACTGGAAATAATCCGCAAATTACTATTTTTGAATGACTACACAGAATCAATCATAGAATCCCTACTGTGACAGAGGCCATTCGGCCCATCAAGTCTGCACCAACACTCTGAAAGAGCACCCTATCTCGGCCGACTCCCCCACTATCCCCACCCAATCTTTGGACACCAAGGGTCAATTTATCACGGCCAATCCACCTAACCTGCGCATCTTTGGACTGTGGGAGGAAACCGGAGCAGCCGGAGGAAACCCACGCAGACACGGGGGGAACGTGCAGACTCCACACAGACACCCAAGGCTGGAATCAAACCCGGGTCCCTGGCGCTGTGAGGCAGCCGTGCTAACCACTATGCCACCGTGCCGTCCGTTCATTGTCTACCTGGTTGCAGGGTTACATCCCCGTTTTGACCTTTTGTATCAATGTGGAAAACTACTGCTGGCTGTTTCCCCTCCCCCCCCCCCCAAATGAAATGAAATGAAAATCGCTTATTGTCACAAGTAGGCTTCAAATGAAGTTACTGTGAAAAGCCCCTAGTCGCCACATTCCGGCGCCTGTTCGGGGAGGCTGGTACGGGAATTGAACCGTGCTGCTGGCCTGCCTTGGTCTGCTTTCAAAGCCAGCGATTTAGCCCTGTGCTAAACAGCCCCGTACGCAAATGAATTGGGTACTTTAAATTTATTGAAAACAAATATTGATTGGAGACTGTGATACACACAAGGCAATCTGGAACTACCTTCCGGATCCATTTTGACTGTCTAATTGCTATCTAGTCCCGCTCTTACTGCATCATTTTAGACTGCGGGGTGAACATACATATAAACAGGCTATCCACAAAGGTCTCAACCTCAAATATGCACTGTAATGACACCAATTTCTGTTCAAATTCTGAAACACGGAGCTCAAGGTGCTGTAACCGATGACATTTCCTGCACAAATGGTTGTCCAAGACATGGAAAGCAACATGGACTTCCCACATAGCACAGGATGTGTACTCGAGGTTGGAGCAGCCCTGCCATTCTTTGTTTATCAATTTTTAAAATTCATTTATGGGATTTGGGCGTCGCTGGCTAAGCCAGTATTTATTGCCCATGCCTAGTTGCCCTTGAGAAGGTGGTGGTGAGCTGCCTTCTTGAACCGCTGCAGTCCCTGAAGTATAGGTTCACCCACAGTGCTGTTAGGGAGCTCCAGGATTTTGCCCCAGTGACAGTGAAGGAACGGCCGATATATTTCCAAGTCAGGATGGTGAGTGACTTGGAGGGGAACCTCCAGATGGTGGGGTTCCCAGGTATCTGCTGCTCTTGTCCTTCTAGAAGGTAGTGGCCGTGAGTTTGGAAGGTGCTGGCTAAGGAACCTTGGTGAGTTGCTGCAGGGCATCTTGTAGATGGTACACACGGCTGTCACTGTGCGTCGGTGGTGGAGGGAGTGATGTTTGTGGAAGGGGGGCAATCAGGCGGGGCTGCTTTGTCCTGGATGGTGTCGAGCTTCTTGAGTGTTGTTGGGAGCTGCACTCATCCAGGCAAGTGGAGAGTATTCCATCACACTCCTGACTTGTGCCTTGTAGATAGTGGACAGGCTTGGGGGGGGGGGGGGGGGGGGGGTCAGGAGGTAAGTTACTCTCCACAGGATTCCCAGCCTCTGACCTGCTCTGGTAGCCACAGTATTTATATGTCTGGGTCCAGTTCAGTTTCTGACCAATGGTCACCCCCAGGATGTTGATTGTGGGGGATTCAGCGATGGTAATGCTATTGAATGTCAAGGAGCGATGGTTAGATCCTCTCTTGAGATGGTCATTCCCTGGCAATAGTGTGGTGCGAATATAACTTTACATTTGTCAGCCCCGAGCCTGGATATTGTCCAGGTCTTGCTGCATTTGGACAGGAACTGCTTCATTATCTGAGGAGTCGCGAATGGTGCTGAATATTGTGCAGTCATCAGCGAACATCCCCACTACTGACCTTATGATGGAAGGGAGGTAATTGATGAAGCAGCTGGAGATGGTTGGGGCCGAGGACACTACCCTGAGGAACTCCTGCAGTGATGTCCTGGAGCTGAGATGATTGACCTCCAACCACCACAACCATCTTCCTTTGTGCCTTATTATTGCTACTAAAACGTACTACTGGGGATAAACCCGAGCCAATATTACAGCTATTCATAAATGTTACTCATACGGTTAAACCTACTAATATTTAATACACCTGACTAATAGTAATAAATCTCACTTAAGAATAGAAGAGAGGACCCTGCAGCTATTCAGTTGTTACTTGATATTATTAGTGAATCGTTTTAGCATTAATTGTTTAGACTCAGTCCCAATTGTTTAGACTCAGTTATTATCGAGATAATAAACTCAATGTGACTAAGGGGAAGAGTAGATAGGGAAGAGATGAAGAACGCCAAGGGACAGGTGGTCTGAGGTGCATTTGTTTCAATGCGAGAAGCGTAGCAGGTAAGGCAGATGAACATAGGGCCTGGATTAGTACCTGGGAATATGGGGCGAAATTCTCCGGTATCGGCGCGATGTCCGCCAACTGGCGCCCAAAACGGCGCAAATCAGTCGGGCATCGCGCCGCCCCAAAGGTGCAGAATGCTCCGCATCTTTGGGGGCCGAGCCCCAACCTTAAGGGGCTAGGCCGGCGCCGGATGAATTTCCGCCCCGCCAGCTGGCGGAAAAGGCCTTTGGTGCCCCGCCAGCTGGCGCGGAAATGACATCTCCGGGCGGCGAATGCTGATGGCATTCCCGCGTATGCGCAGTGGAGGGAGTCTCTTCCGCCTCCGCCATGGTGGAGACCGTGGCGAAGGTGGAAGGGAAAGAGTGCCCCCACGGCACAGGTCCCCCCGCGGATCGGTGGGCCCCGATTGCAGACCAGGCCACTGTGGGGGCACCCCCCGGGGCCAGATCGCCCCACAACCCCCCCCCAGGACCCCGGAGCCCGCCCGCGCCGCCTTGTCCCGCCGGTAAGAGAGGTGGTTTAATCTACGCCGGCAGGACAGGCATTTTAGCGGCGGGACTTCGGCCCATCCGGGCCGGAGAATCGCGCGGGAAGGCCCGCCAACCGGCGCGGCGCGATTCCCGCCCCCGCCAAATCTCCGGTGCCGGAGAATTCGGCAACCAGCGGGGGCGGGATTCACGCCAGCCCCCGGGGGTCGGAGAATCTCGCCCATGATGTTATTGGTATTACGGAGACTTGTTGAGGGAAGGGCAAGACTGGCAACTAAATATCCCAGGGTATAGATGCTTCAGGAGGGATAGAGAGGGAGGTAAAAGGGGTGGAGGAGTTGCATTACTGGTCAGAGTTGATATCACAGCTGTGATTAAGGAGGGCACGATGGAGGATTCGAGCACTGAGGCAATATGGGTAGAGCTAAGAAATAGGAAGGGTGCAGTAACATTGTTGGGACTTTACTACAGGCCTCCCAAAAGCGAGCGTGAAGTAGAGGTACAAATATGTAGACAGATTATAGAAAAATGTCGGAGCAATAGGGTGGTCGTGTTGGGAGATTTTAACTTCCCCAACATTGAATGGGACTCATGTAGTGTTGGAGGCGTAGATGGAGCAGAATTTGTAAGGAACATCCAGGAGAGTTTTTTAGAGCAGTATGTAAATAGTCCAACTCGGGAAGGGGCCATACTGGACCTGGTATTGGGGAATGATCCCGGCCAGGTGGTTGAAGTTTCAGTCGGTGATTACTTTGGGAATAGCGATCACAATTCCGTAAGTTTTAGAATACTCGTGGACAAAGACGAGAGTGGTCCTAAAGGAAGAGTGCTAAATTGGGGAAAGGCCAAGTATAACAAAATTCGACAGGAGCGAGGGAATGTGGATTGGGAGCAGCTGTTTCAGGGTAAATCCACATTTGAAATGTGGGAGTTTTTTAAGGAAAGGTTGATTAGAGTGCAGGACAGACATGTGCCTGTGAAAATGAGGGATAGAAATGGCAAGATTGGGACTTCCGGGTGCGGCGATGACCAGCTGAGTCGCACGTTTCGGCAGCTCCCTGTGAAACGGACTTTTGGGCTCTTGATAGGAGCCCCAACGGCAATTTTAACGGCTGAAAACACCGTGCGGTAAACCAGAAGGGTGTTCCCCCTGGACACGGATGGAAAAAGGAGAGGAAAGTGGCCGGATTGCAGCGGATCCTTTGGAACAACGGCAAGGAAGGCAAGCAGAAACCAAGATGGCGTCGGAAGGTGGCAGTTTCATATGGGGCCCTGAACAACAAGAGTTTTTGAAACGCTGCGTGGAGGAGATAAAAAAGGAAATGAAGAAAGAGTTGTTGGCCCCGATATTACAGGCGATTGAAGGGCTGAAAGAGGAACAAAAGACCCAGGAGCAGGAGCTTCGGGTCGTGAAGGCGAAAGCAGCAGAGAATGAAAACGACATACAGGGCCTGGTGGTGAAGTCGGAGATACAGGAGGCACACCAGAAACGATCTGTGGAGAGGTTGGAGGCACTGGAAAATAACGCAAGGAGGAACAACTTGAGGATTCTTGGCCTTCCTGAAGGTGTGGAGGGGGCGGACGTCGGGGCATATGTGAGCACGATGCTGCACTCGTTAATGGGAGTGGAGGCCCCGACGGGTCCGTTGGAGGTGGAGGGAGCATACCGAGTTATGGTGCGAGGACCGAGAGCAGGAGAAGCTCCCAGAGCCATAGTGGTGAGATTTCTCCGTTTTAAGGATAGAGAAATGGTCCTTAGATGGGCGAAGAAAACTCGGTGTAGTAAATGGGAGAACGCGGTGATCCGCGTCTATCAAGATTGGAGTGCGGAGGTGGCGAGAAGGAGGGCGAGCTTTAATCGGGCCAAAGCGGTACTTCACAAAAAAAAGATAAAGTTTGGAATGCTGCAACCGGCAAGACTGTGGGTCACATATCAAGGGAGGCACCACTACTTTGAGACGGCGGATGAAGCGTGGACTTTTATGGTAGAAGAAAAATTGGAATGATTGGACTACGAAAATGAACGTTTGGACAAAGTGGTGGGACGAGTGGGGGGGGGGGGGGGCGAAGAGGGATTGTATGATTAATCCTGCGGTATGGTAACTTTTCTTTCTCCCACAGGTGGTGATGGGGGGAGGTGGGGAGGGAGAGGAGATGGGGCGTTGGCCATGGGAGGCGGGGCCGAGGGAGAGGCGCGGGCTTGGTTCCCGCGCTATGATAATTATGGCGGGAATAGAGAAGCAGGAAGGAGGGGGCGCCGCACGGGGCGAGCCGTGATCACGGGGGAAAGCCGAGGTCAGCCAGAGTTTGCTGACTTCTGGGAGCAACATGGGGGGAGTAATTACGCTAGCGGGGGGTCTAGCGGGGGGGGGGGGAGGGGGGAATTACGGGGGTGCTGCTGCTGGGGAAAGGGGGGAGTGGGTGCGGGAAAGGATGGGCGGGGGGGCACCGTCTGGGAGAAATACAGCCGCGTGGGAACTGGGCGAGAAGCTGGAAAAAGATGATGGCTAACCGGCAAGGGGGGGGGGGTGGGAAGCCCCCCAACCCGGCTGATCACGTGGAACGTGAGGGGGCTTAACGGGCCGATAAAGAGGGCACGAGTACTCGCACACCTTAAGAAACTTAAAGCAGATGTGGTCATGTTACAGGAAACGCACCTGAAACTGATAGATCAGGTTAGGCTGCGCAAAGGATGGGTAGGGCAGGTGTTCCATTCGGGGCTGGATGCGAAAAACAGGGGGGTGGCTATATTAGTGGGGAAGCGGGTAATTTTCGAGGCAAAGACTAGAGTGGCGGATAACGGGGGCAGATACGTGATGGTGAGTGGCAAATTACAGGGAGAGATGGTGGTGTTGGTAAACGTGTATGCCCCGAATTGGGACGATGCCAATTTTATGAGGCGAATGCTAGGACGCATCCCAGACCTAGAGACCGGAAAGCTGATAATGGGGGGAGACTTTAACACGGTGTTGGAACCAAGGCTGGATAGGTCGAAGTCCAGGACTGGTAGGAGGCCGGCAGCAGCCAAGGTGCTTAAGGATTTTATGGAGCAGATGGGAGGGGTGGACCCGTGGAGATTCAGTAGACCTAGGAGTAAGGAGTTCTCGTTTTTCTCCTATGTCCATAAAGTCTATTCACGCATAGACTTTTTTGTGTTGGGTAGGGCATTGATCCCGAGGGTGAGGGGAACGGAATATACGGCTATAGCCATTTCGGATCATGCCCCACACTGGGTAGACTTGGAGATAGGGGAGGAAACAAGAGGGCGTCCACCCTGGAGAATGGATATGGGACTAATGGCGGATGAGGGGGTGTGCTTAAGGGTGAGGGGATGCATTGAAAAGTACTTGGAACTTAATGACAATGGGGAGGTTCAGGTGGGAGTGGTCTGGGAGGCGTTGAAGGCGGTGGTTAGAGGGGAGCTGATATCAATAAGGACACATAAAGGGAAGCAGGAGAGTAAGGAACGGGAGCGGTTGTTGCAAGAACTTTTGAGGGTGGACAGACAGTATGCGGAAGCACCGGAGGAGGGACTGTATAGGGAAAGGCAAAGGCTGCATGTGGAATTTGACTTGCTGACCACAGGCACTGCAGAGGCACAATGGAGGAAGGCGCAGGGTGTACAGTATGAATATGGAGAGAAGGCGAGCAGATTGCTGGCACACCAATTGAGGAAAAGGGGAGCAGCGAGGGAAATAGGGGGGGTGAGAGACGAAGATGGAGAGACGGAGCGGGGAGCGGAGAGAGTGAATGAAGTGTTTAAGACATTTTATAAAAAATTGTATGAAGCTCAACCCCCGGATGGGAGGGAGAGAATGATGGAGTTTTTGGATCGGCTGGAAATTCCCAAGGTGGAAGAGCAGGAAAGGATGGGATTGGGAGCACAGATCACGGTAGAAGAAGTGGTGAAAGGAATTAGGAACATGCAGACGGGAAAGGCCCCGGGACCGGACGGATTCCCAGTTGAATTTTACAGAAAATATTTGGACTTGCTCGCCCCGCTACTGACGAGGACCTTCAACGAGGCAAAGGAAAGGGGACAACTGCCCCCGACTATGTCAGAAGCAACGATATCGCTTCTTTTAAAGAAGGAAAAGGATCCGCTACAATGCGGGTCCTACAGACCAATCTCCCTCCTCAATGTAGATGCCAAGGTCTTGGCCAAGGTAATGGCAATGAGAATAGAGGAATGTGTCCCGGGGGTGGTTCATGAGGACCAAACTGGGTTTGTGAAGGGGAGACAGCTGAACACGAACATACGGAGGTTGTTAGGGGTAATGATGATGGCCCCACCAGAGGGTGAAACGGAGATAGTAGTGGCGATGGATGCCGAGAAAGCATTTGATAGAGTGGAGTGGGATTATCTGTGGGAGGTGTTGAGGAGATTTGGGTTCGGAGAGGGGTATGTTAGATGGGTGCAGCTGTTGTATAGGGCCCCAGTGGCGAGTGTGGTCACGAATGGACGGGGATCGGCATATTTTCGGCTCCATAGAGGGACAAGGCAGGGATGTCCTCTGTCCCCATTACTGTTTGCACTGGCGATTGAGCCCCTGGCGATAGCGCTGAGAGGTTCCAAGGGATGGAGGGGAATACTTATGGGAGGAGAAGAACACCGGGTATCTTTATATGCGGATGATCTGCTACTATATGTGGCGAATCCAGCGGAGGGGATGCCAGAAATAATGCGGATACTTGGGGAGTTTGGGGATTTTTCAGGGTATAAATTGAACATGGGAAAGAGTGAGCTGTTTGTGGTGCATCCAGGGGAGCAGAGTAGAGAAATAGAAGACCTACCGTTGAGGAAGGTAACAAGAGACTTTCGTTACCTGGGGATCCAGATAGCTAAGAATTGGGGCACATTGCACAGGCTAAATTTGACGCGGTTGGTGGAACAGATGGAGGAAGATTTCAAGAGATGGGATATGGTAGCATTGTCAATGGCAGGGAGGGTGCAGGCAGTTAAGATGGTGGTCCTCCCGAGATTCCTTTTTGTGTTTCAGTGTCTCCCGGTGGTGATCACAAAGGCTTTTTTCAAAAGGATAGAAAAGAGTATCATGGGTTTTGTTTGGGCCGGGAAGACTCCGAGAGTGAGGAAGGGATTCTTACAGCGTAGTAGGGATAGGGGGGGGCTGGCACTACCGAGCCTAAGTGAGTATTATTGGGCCGCTAAAATTTCAATGGTGAGTAAGTGGATGGGAGAGGAGGAAGGAGCGGCGTGGAAGAGATTAGAGAGGGCGTCCTGTAGGGGGACCAGCCTGCAGGCTATGGAGACAGCCCCATTGCCGTTCTCACCAAGGAACTATACCACGAGTCCGGTGGTGGTAGCTACACTGAAGATTTGGGGATAGTGGAGACGACATAGGGGAAAGACCGGAGCACTGGGGGGGTCCCCGATAAGAAACAACCATAGGTTTGCCCCGGGGGGAATGGATGGGGGATATGGAATGTGGCAAAGAGCAGGTATAATGCAATTGAAAGATCTATTTGTGGATGGGAAGTTTGCGAGTCTGGGAGCGCTGACCGAGAAATATGGGTTGCCACAAGGGAATGCATTCAGGTACATGCAATTGAGGGCTTTTGCGAGGCAGCAGGTGAGGGAATTCCCGCAGCTCCCGACACAAGAGGTGCAGGACAGAGTCATCTCAAAGAAATGGGTGGGGGACGGTAAGGTGTCGGATATATATAGGGAAATGAGAGACGAAGGGGAGACTATGATGGACGAACTAAAAGGGAAATGGGAAGAAGAGCTAGGGGAGGAGATTGAGGAGGGGATGTGGGCAGATGCCCTAAACAGGGTAAACTCGTCGTCCTCGTGCGCCAGGCTAAGCCTGATTCAGTTTAAGGTATTACACAGGGCACATATGACTGGAACACGGCTCAGTAAATTTTTTGGGGTGGAGGATAGGTGTGCGAGGTGCTCGAGAAGCCCAGCGAATCATACCCATATGTTTTGGTCATGCCCGGCACTACAGGGGTTTTGGATGGGGGTGACAAAGGTGCTTTCGAAAGTAGTAGGAGTCCGGGTCGAACCAAGCTGGGGGTTGGCTATATTTGGGGTTGCACAAGAGCCGGGAGTGCAGGAGGCGAAAGAGGCCGATGTTTTGGCCTTTGCGTCCCTAGTAGCCCGGCGCAGAATATTGCTAATGTGGAAAGAAGCCAAGCCCCCGGGGGTGGAGACCTGGATAAATGATATGGCGGGGTTCATAAAGTTAGAGCGGATTAAGTTCGTCCTAAGGGGGTCGGCTCAAGGGTTTACTAGGCGGTGGCAACCGTTCGTCGAATATCTTGCGGAAAGATAGATAGGGGAGAACAAAGAAGGCAGCAGCAGCGGCCCAGGACTTGGGGGGGGGGGGAATGGATGGGGGGGGATGGGGGGGGGGGGGGTGTGTGGCCTGAGACAAGGCAGTTGCCAATTAGGGCTAGTTTTTATTTTTTGTTATTTAATATTTATTTATTTGTTGTTGTTTTTGTTTAAATTTAAAAAGGTCATTATTATCTGTATTGTTACAATGTTGTGTAAAGGATGCACAATGTACTGTGTTGGTTGACCAAAAATTTTCAATAAAATATTATTTAAAAAAAAAAGAAATGGCAAGATTAGGGAACCATGGATGACGGGTGGAATTGTGAGACTAGCTAAGATGAAAAAGGAAGCATACATAAGATCTAGGCGACTTAAATCTGATGAAGCTTTGGAGGAATATCGGGAAAGTAGGACAAATCTCAAACGCGCAATAAAGAGGGCTAAAAGGGGTCATGAAATATCTTTGGCTAACAGGGTTAAGGAAAATCCCAAAGCCTTTTATTCGTATATAAGGAGCAAGAGGGTAACTAGAGAAAGGATTGGCCCACTCAAAGACAAAAGAGGGAATTTATGCGTGGAGTCAGAGGAAATGGGTGAGATTCTTAATGAGTACTTTGCATCGGTATTCACCAAGGAGAGGGACATGACGGATGTTGAGGCTAGGGATGGATGTTTAAATACTCTAGGTCAAGTCGGCATAAGGAAGGGGGAAGTTTTGGGTATTCTAAAAGGCATTAAGGTGACAAGTCTCCAGGTCCGGATGGGATCTATCCCAGGTTACTGAGGGAAGCAAGGGACGAAATAGCTGGGGCCTTAACAGATATCTTTGCAGCATCCTTGAGCACGGGTGAGGTCCCGGAGGACTGGAGAATAGCTAATGTTGTCCCTTTGTTTAAGAAGGGTAGCAGGGATAATCCAGGGAATTATAGACCTGTGAGCTTGACGTCAGCGGTAGGCAAACTATTGGAGAAGATACTGAGGGATAGGATCTATTCACATTTGGAAGAAAATAGACTTATCAGTGATAGGCAGCATGGTTTTGTGCAGGGAAGGTCATGTCTTACAAACCTAATAGAATTCTTTGAGGAAGTGACAACGTTAACTGATGAGGGAAGGGCTGTAGATGTCATATACATGGACTTCAGTAAGGCGTTTGATAAAGTTTCCCATGGCAGGTTGATGGAAAAAGTGAAGTCGTATGGAGTTCAGGGTGTACTAGCTAGATGGATAAAGAACTGGCTTGGCAACAGGGGACAGAGAGTAGTGGTGGAAGGGAGTGTCTCAAAATGGAGAAGGGTGACCAGTGGTGTTCCACAGGGATCCGTGCTGGGACCACTGTTGTTTGTGATATACATAAATGATCTGGACGAAGGTATAGGTGGTCTGATTAGCAAGTTTGCAGATGATACTAAGATTGGTGGAGTTGCAGATAGCGAGGAGGACTGTCAGAGAATACAGCAAAATATAGATAGATTGGAGAGTTGGGCAGAGAAATGGCAGATGGACTTCAATCCAGGCAAATGCGAGGTGATGCATTTTGGAAGATCCAATTCAAGAGCGGACTATACGGTCAATGGAAGAGTCCTGGGGAAAATTGATGTACAGAGAGATCTGGGAGTTCAGGTCCATTGTACCCTGAAGGTGGCAACGCAGGTCGATAGAGTGGTCAAGAAGGCATACAGCATGCTTGCCTTCATCGGACGGGGTATTGAGTACAAGAGTCGGCAGGTCATGTTACAGTTGTATAGGACTTTGGTTAGGCCACATTTGGAATACTGCCTTGTGTCATGATATTCAGATAAACATCATAGCACATACATATGATGGACAGATCAACGGACCAATCAACACACACACAACACCACAGCCAATCACAGGCAAGAGCATACACAGTACAAAACAGGGAACACAACACTTCCTGAGGATTCCAGCAGGAGACAGCTCAGGGCACAGAGCTCATAGCAAGCCACTCAGACATCCACCATGTGCTGAGTGCCACTACAAGATAGTATTAGGAATAGGTCCACAGATTCTAGGGTTATGATCGAACCTCAGTAACCAGTTTACCACTGTAAATAAATGTTAGCAATAAAACTGAGTTGTACCATTCGCAACCGTGTTGGTTCGTCTGTGTAGCAGAGCACCCAACACATCATAGTACCAGGAGTAACTGTGGGACCCACCTATGGATCCTCCGGAATCTGCCATCCTGCGCCATGGACACTGTCAGCACACCGCAGCCGCTACAAGTCGCTGGAAACCTCGGCGGAAATTGGAAGCTGTTCAAAAAGCGCTTCCAGCTCTTCCTGGAAGCCAACGAAAAGGAGAGCGCCTCGGTCACCAGAAAGATCACCATCCTCCTCTCCACGGCAGGGCAACACGCCATCCATGTCTACAACTCCCTGGTGTTCGCGGAAGGTGAGGACAAGACCAAGTACAAGACGGCCCTTCTCAAACTCGACCAACACTTCAGCGTCGAGGTCAACGAGAGTTTCGAGAGGTATCTCTTCCAGCAGCGCCTGCAGGGTAAGGATGAGCCCTTTCAATCCTTCCTTACGCACCTCCATATCCTCGCGCAGTCCTGCGGTTACGACACCACCTCCGATTCCATGATTCGGGACCAGATCGTTTTTAGGGTCACCTCGGGCACCCTATGCCAGCAGCTCTTAAAAATAAAAGGCCTCACCCTAGACTCCGCAATCGAAGCCTGTGTCCTGCATGAAAATGCGACTAGCCGCTACTCCCAATTTCAGGCGGCCAAATCGGCGAGGCAGGCGCCCTACGCGGCCGGATCGGCGAGGCAGGCGTCCTACGAGGCCGAACGGGTCCAGGCGATCGAGTTCCTCCCGACCCGCGGCCCGGACGAGGGCGGCCATTTCGCTCACTTTCCGCGGCGTCCCGCGTTTGTGCGCGGCAAAAATGACGTCGACACAGAGGGACGTGATGCGCAGGCGCGCTCGACCCAAGACCGAACTGCGCATGCGCGGTGGCGCAACGAACGTCATGACGTCACGATGTGCGGCAACTACGGAGCTGCACATTTAAAGCGGCAATGTCCGGCAAGAAACCGACAATGCCTCCGCTGTGGCAAGATGGGCCACTACGCTGCCTGCTGTCGAGCAGCTCAACCTGCCAATGTCCCCCAACTCCGACAACCTCGCAGGGACGTGCGGACCATTCAGCCTCCTTACTACGAGTCGTGCCCAGACGATATCCAGACCAGTGACACAGACGACCGGGACGCCTTCCGTGTTGCGGTCATTGATGGGAACCGGATGTCTCCAGCCAGGACCCACCAGCCGATGCCAGTGAACACTGCCAATCCGGGTGATGAATGGAGTGCCACGCTAATGGTCAACCGATCACCGATAACATTCCGTCTGGACACTTGGCGCCTCCGCCAACCTCATAGCATGGTCAGCCTTCTACGCCATGAAGGTCAGACCACCAATTCGGCCATCCCGTTGCAGGATGGTCGACTACAATGGGAACGTTATCCCGGCTATGGGATCCTGCCAGCTCCAGGTGACACACAACACACACACGGCCACACTCTCATTCGAGATAGTCGGATCATCAAAGGACTCCCTGCTACGCGCACAGGCATGCAAGGTTCTCCACCTCGTGCAGCGGGTCCACGCTCTGTCTCCAGACGGCACGTCAGACTTCCCGGATGCAGAATTCAGGGCACAGCTCCAATCGCTCCTCGCCCACAACCAGGAGGCATTCGAGGGCATGGGAACACTGCCCTACACCTACAGAATTCGGCTCAAACCGGACGTCACCCCGGTCATTCATGCACCTCGCATGGTCCCAGCACCACTCAAAGACCGCCTCAAGCAGCAGCTGCAGGATCTCCAGGACCAAGGGGTGCTATCCCGGGTCACGGAGCCCACGCCATCGGTCAGCTCCATGGTGTGTGTTAAGAAGCCCTCCGGCGAGCTCCGGATCTGCATTGATCCAAAAGACCTCAACAACAACATAATGAGGGAACACTACCCCATACCCAAACGGGAAGAGATCACGAGCGAAATGGCCCGGGCTAAAATCTTCACAAAACTGGATGCCTCGAAGGGTTTTTGGCAGATCCAACTGGATCAGTCCAGCCGAAAGCTGTGCACCTTCAACACCCCTTTCGGCAGGTTCTGCTACAACCGAATGCCATTTGGCATCATCTCGGCAGCCGAGGTCTTTCACAGGATCATGGAGCAGATGGTGGAGGGCATTGAAGGGGTGCGCGTCTACGTGGACGACGTCATCATCTGGTCCACCACACCACAGGAGCACAGCAATCGTCTCCAGCGCGTCTTTGCGCGGATACGGGAAAACGGCCTGCGCCTCAACCGAGCCAAGTGTTCTTTCGGCCAAACCAAGCTGAAGTTCCTGGGGGGGCACATTTCCCGGTCAGGGGTCCGTCCGGATGCAGACAAGGTCAGCACCATTACAGCCATGCTGCAGCCGGCAGACAAGAAAGCAGTGCTACGCTTCCTGGGCATGGTCACCTTCCTGGGGAAGTTCATTCCCAACCTTGCCTCCCACACGACTGCTCTGCGCCACCTCGTCAAGAAGTCCACGGAGTTCCAGTGGCTGCCCGCATACCAGAAGGAATGGGAGGAATGTTGTCAGACAAGAATTGAAGTGCATAAGTTGGGAACATAGGCTGTCAGGGAAGGACACAAGTGAAATGTGGAACTTGTTCAAGGAACAGGTACTACGTGTCCTTGATATGTATGTCCCTGTCAGGCAGGGAAGAGATGGGCGAGTGAAGGAACCATGGTTGACAAGAGAGGTTGAATGTCTTGTTAAGAGGAAAAAGGAGACTTATGTAAGGCTGAGGAAACAAGGTTCAGACAGGGCATTGGAGGGATACAAGATAGCCAGGAGGGAACTGAAGAAAGGGATTAGGAGAGCTAAGAGAGGGCATGAACAATCTTTGGCGGGTAGGATCAAGGAAAACCCCAAGGCCTTTTACACATATGTGAGAAATATGAGAATGACTAGAGCGAGGGTAGGTCCGATCAAGGACAGTAGCGGGAGATTGTGTATTGAGTCCGAAGAGATAGGAGAGGTCTTGAACGAGTACTTTTCTTCTGTATTTACAAATGAGAGGGGCGATATTGTTGGAGAGGACAGTGTGAAACAGATTGGTAAGCTCGAGGAAATACTTGTTAGGAAGGAAGATGTGTTGGGCATTTTGAAAAACTTGAGGATAGACAAGTCCCCCGGGCCTGACGGGATATATCCAAGGATTCTATGGGAAGCAAGAGATGAAATTGCAGAGCCTTTGGCAATGATCTTTTCGTCCTCACTGTCAACAGGGGTGGTACCAGGGGATTGGAGAGTGGCGAATATCGTGCCCCTGTTCAAAAAAGGGACTAGGGGTAACCCTGGGAATTACAGGCCAGTTGGTCTTACTTCGGTGGTAGGCAAAGTAATGGAAAGGGTACTGAAGGATAGGATTTCTGAGCATCTGGAAAGACACTGCTTGATTAGGGATAGTCAGCACGGATTTGTGAGGGGTAGGTCTTGCCTTACAAGTCTTATTGAATTCTTTGAGGAGGTGACCAAGCATGTGGATGAAGGTAAAGCAGTGGATGTAGGTTCCCCATTGTAGGCTTATGCAGAAAGTAAGGAGGCATGGGATAGTGGGAAATTTGGCTAGTTGGATAACGAACTGGCTAACCGATAGAAGTCAGAGAGTGGTGGTGGATGGCAAATATTCAGCCTGGATCCCAGTTACCAGTGGTGTACCGCAGGGATCAGTTCTGAGTCCTCTGCTGTTTGTGATTTTCATTAATGACTTGGATGAGGGAGTTGAAGGGTGGGTCAGTAAATTTGCAGACGATACGAAGATTGGTGGAGTTGTGGATAGTGAGGAGGGCTGTTGTCGGCTGCAAAGTGACATAGATAGGATGCAGAGCTGGGCTGGGAAGTGGCAGATGGAGTTTAACCCTGAAAAGTGCGAGGTTGTCCATTTTGGAAGGACAAATATGAATACGGAATACAGGGTTAATGGTAGAGTTCTTGGCAATGTGGAGGAGCAGAGAGATCGTGGGGTCTATGTTCATACATCTTTGAAAGTTGCCACTCAAGTGGATAGAGCTGTGAAGAAGGCCTATGGTGTGCTAGCGTTCATTAACAGAGGGATTGAATTTAAGAGCCGTGAGGTGATGATGCAGCTGTACAAAACTTTGGTAAGGCCACATTTGGAGTACTGTGTACAGTTCTGGTCGCCTCATTTTAGGAAGGATGTGGAAGCTTTGGAAAAGGTGCAAAGGAGATTTACCAGGATGTTGCCTGGAATGGAGAGTAGGTCTTACGAGGAAAGGTTGAGGGTGCTAGGTCTTTTCTCATTAGAAAGGAGATGGATGAGGGGAGACTTGATAGAGGTTTATAAGATGATCAGGGGAATAGATAGAGTAGACAGTCAGAGACTTTTCCCCAGGTGGAACAAACCATTACAAGGGGACATAAATTTAAGGTGAATGGTGGAAGATATAGGGGGGATGTCAGAGATAGGTTCTTTCCCCAGAGAGTAGTGGGGGCTTGGAATGCACTGCCTGTGGAAGTAGTTGAGTCGGAAACATTAGGGACCTTCAAGCAGCTATTGGATAGGTACATGAATTACGGTAGAATGATATAGTGTAGATTAATTTGTTCTTAAGGGCAGCATGGTAGCATTGTGGATAGCACAATTGCTTCACAGCTCCAGGGTCCCAGGTTCGATTCCGGCTTGGGTCGCTGTCTGTGCGGAGTCTGCACATCCTCCCCGTGTGTGCGTGGGTTTCCTCCGGGTGCTCCGGTTTCCTCCCACAGTCCAAAGATGTGCAGGTTAGGTGGATTGGCCATGATAAATTGCCCTTCGTATCCAAAATTGCCCTTAGTGTTGGGTGGAGGTGTTGGCCTTGGGTAGGGTGCTCTTTCCAGGGGCCGGTGCAGACTCAATGGGCCAAATGGCCTCCTTCTGCACTGTGGATTCTATGATAATCTATGATTAATCTAGGACAAAGGTTTGGCACAACATCGTGGGCTGAAGGGCCTGTTCTGTGCTGTATTTTTCTATGTTCTATGTTCTAAGCTCACCACAGCCCCGGTATTGGCGTTTTTCGACACATCTTGTGACACTAAAATTTCGACTGATGCCAGCCAGTCCGGCATTGGGGCGGTCCTTCTACAGCGGGATGACACTGCGTCATGGGCCCCGGTCGCCTATGCCTCACGGGCCATGACCCCCACAGAACAGCGCTACGCGCAGATGGAAAAGGAGTGCCTGGGTTTGCTGACCGGAATAGACAAGTTCCATGGCTACGTGTATGGTCTCCCCAAGTTTACCGTTGAGACTGACCACTGCCCCCTGGTCAGCATCATAAATAAGGACCTGAACGAGATGACCCCTCGCCTCCAGCGCATCCTACTTAAACTCAGGAGGTATGACTTCCAACTGGTCTACACCCCGGGAAAGGACCTTACCATTGCGGATGCCCTGTCTAGAGCAGTGAGCACACCGCCAGATTCGGAGGGGTTCGTCTGTCAGGTCGAGGCGCAGGTGGCCTTCACATCGGCAAATCTGCCAGCTGACGACTCCAGTCTGGCCCGTATTCGCCGAGAGACTGCGGCTGACCCCCTTCTACAACGTGTGATGCGCCACATGACGGGAGGGTGGCTCAGAGGGCAGTGCCTGCAGTTCTACAATGTCCGGGACGACTTGGCCGTCATTGATGGTGTCCTTCTGAAGCTGGACCGGATTGTGATTCCGCACAGCATGCACAAGCTGGTCCTCGACCAACTACACGAAGACCATCTGGGGGTCGAGAAGTGCAGACGGAAGGCCCGAGAGACGGTATACTGGCCGGGCATCAGTGACGATTTTGCCAACGTGGTGCTCAACTGCCCCACCTGCCAAAGGTTTAAGCCGGCGCAACCTCCTGAGACGCTTCTGCCCCATGAGCTGGTGACGTCCCCCTGGGCGAAGGTGGGTGTGGACCTTTTTCACGCGCTCGGCAGGGACTATGTAATCGTCATAGATTACTTTTCCAACTATCCAGAGGTCATATGCCTGCACGATTTGACATCGTCCGCTGTCAGAAGGGCCTGCAAAGTCACCTTTGCTCGCCACGGCATTCCGATTACGGTCATGTCGGACAATGGGCCCTGTTTTGCCAGCCAGGAATGGTCGTCCTTTGCTGCTTCGTATGGCTTCACACATGTGATGTCCAGCCCTCTGCACCCCCAGTCCAATGGCAAGGCGGAAAAGGGCATTTACATCATCAAGCGGCTCCTCTGCAAGGCTGCTGCTGCCGGATCGGATTTCTGCCTCGCCCTGCTGGCCTATCGCTCGGCCCCACTAGCCACTGGCCTCTCACCAGCCCAGCTGTTGATGGGTAGCGCCCTCAGGACCACTGTGCCATCCATCCTGGCACCCACAACCAACCATGCTCCGGTACTACACAGAATGCAACAGCAGCGCATTCGCCAGAAGAGGCCATATGACACACGGGCAACTGATCTTCCCGCCCTGGCGCCTACCAGAAGGTGGCTGGTCAGCACCTGCCGAAGTTCTCCGACGCTTGGCTCCCCGCTCGTTCCTGGTACGCATGCCTGATGGATCCGTGCGTAGGCGCAATCGCCGGGCTCTTCGCCTATTTCCACGCTCGCTACGGGAACTTACACCGGTACCGCGCCCTCCTGTTGTTCCTGATATCGACTTCGTGGAGCTTCCTGCCACCATGTCCCTTCCGTCGTCGCCCGTGGCCAGGCCCATTCCTCAGCCGGTGGTTCCAGACCCACCCTTGAGGCGGTCAACCCGAATTCGTCGCCCGCCTACTAGACTGGACTTATGAGCCTGTTTGTACATTGAACTCATAATACCACTGTGTTAATATGTTTCTGTTCTTCCTTGTCGTTACAGGAGTTCGTTTTTGTCGTTCAACATTTCCCAGTTCTTTGTTTATGGTACAACCTCGTTGTTATGTCACACCCGACATCGCCCCTTGTATATAGTTTAGCCCCATGTACATGCTGTAGATATTGCACACACACACATTCAGCTGCACTCAGTACACATCTCTATTTATAACCACATGGGCACATGTTCTTGTAAAAAAGGGGGGATGTCATGATATTCAGGTAAACATCATGGTACAAACATACATACATACTGATGGACAGATCAACGGACCAATCAACACACACACAACACCACAGCCAATCACAGGCAAGAGCATACACAGTACAAAACAGGGAACACTGCCAAAGTGGGCAGCACGGTAGCATAGTGGTTAGCATAATTGCTTCACAGCTCCAGGGTCCCAGGTTCGATTCCAGCTTGGGTCACTGTCTGTGCGGAGTCTGCACATCCTCCCCGTGTGTGCGTGGGTTTCCTCCGGGTGCTCCGGTTTCCTCCCACAGTCCAAAGATGTGCGGGTTAGGTGGATTGGCCATGATAAATTGCCCTTAGTGTCCAAAATTGCCCTTTGTGTTGGGTGGGGCGACTGGGTTATGGGGATAGGGTGGCAGTGTTGACCTTGGGTAGGGTGCTCTTTCCAAGAGCCGGTGCAGACTTGATAGGCCGAATGGCCTCTTTCTGCACTGTAAATTCTATGATCTATGATCTACGACACTTCCTGAGGATTCCAGCAGGAGACAGCTCGGGGCATAGAGCTCACAGCAAGCCACTCAGACATCCACCATGTGCTGAGTGCCACTACAAGATAGTATTAGGAATAGGACCACAGATTCTAGGGTTATGATCGAACCAGTAACCAGTTTACCACTGTAAATAAATGTTAGTAATAAAACTGAGTTGTACCATTCGCAACCGTGTTGGTTCGTCTGTGTAGCAGAGTACCCAACACATCACCTTGGTCTGCAGTGTTTCCTACATTATCCTCCAGTCAAAGGACTTGGCTTTGAGATGTCAGGGGCGACATTCTCCGACCCCCCGCCGGGTCGGAGAATGGCCGGGGGCTGGCGTGAATCCCGCCCCCGCCGGTTGCCGAAGTCTCCGGCACCGGATATTCGGCGGGGACGGGAATCGCGCCGCGCCGGTTGGCGGGCCCCCCGCTCGATTCTCTGGGCCGAAGTCCCGCCGATAAATTGCCTGTCCCGCCAGCGTAAATCAAATCACCTACCTTACCGGCGGGACAAGGCGGCGTGGGCGGGCTCCGGGGTCCTGGGGGGGGCACGGGGCGATCTGGCCCCGGGGCGTGCCCCCACGGTGGCCTGGCCCGCGATCGGGGCCCACCGATCCGCGGGCGGGCCTGTGCCGTGGGGGCACTCTTTCCCTTCCGCCTCCGCCACGGTCTCCACCATGGCGGAGGCGGAAGAGACTCCCTCCACTGCGCATGCGCGGGAAACTGTCAGCGGCCGCTGACGCTCCCGCGCATGCGCCGCCCGGGGATGTCATTTCCGCGCCAGCTGGCGGGGCGGAAATCCCTCCGGCGTCGGCCTAGCCCCTCAATGTTGGGGCTCGGCCCCCAAAGGTGCGGAGCATTCCGCACCTTTGGGCCGGCGCGATGCCCGTCTGATTGGCGCCGTTTTGGGAGAATTTCGCCCCAGGTGTTTGTGAAAAGTACCATGTCAACACAAGTCTTTATTTTACCCAATGCCCTCGGGACAGGGAGTCTGAGGAAATTCACTCCCATCGCAGATGAGGAAGGCTCAGGGCTTTCTCAATATGGGGCGGGATTCTCCGCGACCCGGCGGAGCGGGCCACTCCGGCGATGAGGAGTGGCGGGAACCACTCAGGCGTCGGTCCGCACCTTCAGGGTCTAGGCCGGTGCTGGAATGGTTTGCGCCGCACGGGCTGGCGCGGAAGGGCCTCCGCCGGCCGGCGCGAGTTGGCAAATGCGCGGGAGTGCCAGCGCATGCGCAGGGGGTTCATTTCCGCGTCGGCCATCGCGGAGGAATAGAGTGCCCCCATGGCACAGGCCCACACGCGGATCGGTGGGCCCCGATCGCGGGCCAGGCCACCGTGGGGGCACCCCCCCGGGGCCAGATCCCCCCGGGGCCCCCCCGAGGACCCCGGAGGCCGCTCGTGGAGCCAGGTCCCGCCGGTAAGTACCTGTCGTAACATACGCTGGCAGGACCGGCTGAAAACGGGCGGCCACTCGGCCCGCCGTGGGCCGGAGAATCGCAGGGGGAGGGTCGCCAAATCCCCGGCGCTGGAGAACCCGGGGGGGCCGGAGAATCCCGCCCATGGCTTTAGCCTATCTTTGTCTCTCTGTTCTTGTATTGGTCGACAATAGTTCATTTGTATTCTGGGTTTCTGTTCCCCATGAATCATTGTTATTGTATTTTGTAATTTACAGTGTTATGTGCGTTATTGTGACGATCTCTGGAGAGTACCCAGTGCTGTTCATCTCCACCCATCTGTTCCCTACAACATGTCTGAACTTTTATCTTACATCTCCCCCTCCCCCACCCAAACCACCACCATCAATTTGCTTCTGTCCGCTTTCAGTAAAGAGCTTCCAGTGCTGAATATCGAATCATCCGATCATACAGCATAGAACAAAGAACAAAGAACAGTACAGCACAGGAACAGGCCCTTCGGCCCTCCAAGCCCGTGCCGACCATGCTGCCCATCTAACCTAAAACCTTCTACACTTCCGGGGTCCATATCCCTCTATTCCCATCCTATTCATATATTTGTCAAGGTGCCCCTTAAATGTCCCTATCGTCCCTGCTTCCACCACCTCCTCCGACAGCGAGTTCCAGGCACCCACTACCCTCTGTGTAAAAAACTTGCCTCGTACATCTCCTCTAAACCTTGCCCCTCTCACCTTAAACCTGTGCCCCCTAGTAATTGACCCCTCTACCCCGGGGAAAAGCCTCTGACTATCCACTCTGTCTATGCCCCTCACAATTTTGTAGACCTCTATCAGGTCACCCCTCACCTCCTTCGTTCCAGTGAGAACAAACCGAGTTTATTCAACCGCTCCTCATAGCTAATGCCCTCCATACCAGGCAACATCCTGGTAAATCTCTTCTGCACCCGCTCTAAAGCCTCCACATCCTTCTGGTAGTGTGGCGACCAGAATTGAACACTATACTCCAAGTGTGGCCTAACTCAGGTTCTATACAGCTGCAACATGACTTGTCCGGGATGGCTCTTTGAAAGTTATTGTTCAATCTGTTTCCACCTCCCATTTCTAATAAAACCAACCTCCTTGCGTAAGTTAGTGCTGGAGCTAAGAGTGTGATGCCCCCATGGTGGAAGTGCCGACTACTCCTGACTCACGAGAGTAAAGGACAGACATCAAGGCGAATCACTGGGGGGAGGGAGCGTAAAGAGCTTGTGAAGTAGTGTCAGGTAAGGGGAGAGGCCGAGGTATGAAATGTCTGGGTGTGGATACCATGCCCCCCCCCCCCCCAACAGGAGGAGCTTCAAATCCCCCAGCAGTGAGTGAGCTGAACTCACAGTAACCTCAGCTCAGTAAACGTGAGGTTCCCATTTAAATTTCTTACCTGAATCGTGGCCTGCAACCTGGATCCATGCGAGCTGTACAAAGTCTGGCAGCAGCGATGTCAAACTGATTTGAAATATATATATCCTGACAGCCCAGTGCCTGGAGAGCGAATATCTAAACCACAAGCTCAGGAAGTGGTGGATGCAACCTCTCCTGCTGCACTGGGGAAGCGACACTGAAACCAGCTGCTGCCAATCGAAAGTTCTCAAGGACTTTTCAAAACTTTCTTTCTTCCACCGACTTAACTTCAAAACTTTCTACTGAGGGAGGGGTTTATCTCGAGTTTCGGGAAACCCCCAAATGCTTCCTTTCGGTCCCCCAGTGAAATATCTTCGTGACTAAAGCCACTCCCGAGTAAATCCACGCCTGCTAGTTGCTCAATCTCTGCATTTTTTATGATTCACTGATGAAAGAATAAAAGGATTGCAAATAGCAGCCAGGGGAAATTCAACTGTGATTTGAAAATACCCTGAAAATGATCGATAATAGGAAAAGAACAGATTTTAGACAACACTGTCACTGCCAGTGGATCCTCCAAAACACTATCACAGCCACTGGATTCCCCAAATCAGTCACTGCCACTGGATTCTCCAAAACACTGGGCGTCATTCTCCGACTCCCAGGTAGTGGTGTCCTGGGTAGTGGTGTCCGTTGGCCGCCATGAATCCTGTCCCCGCCGGTTGCCGAAGTCTCCGAAGGGAGAAAAGTCGGCGGGGCGTTAATGGCGCCGCTGCCGCGGAGAATGTCACGGGTCTGCGCAAGGCAGCCGATTTTCGGTCTGCCGATATTCTCCCTTCCGGATGGGCCGAAGTCCCGTCGACGTGATGACCGTTCACGTCGACGTAAATTAAACCTCCTTTTCATCGGCGTGACCCTGTGCTCCAGGGTCACGCCGAACAGCGTGGAGGTGAGTGACGGCCTGGGGGGTTGGCTCTGGGCAGGTGATGGCGTGGCCGCAGTCTGAATGTGTGAGGAGAGGTGTGTCTCGGGTTGTGTGTGTGTGTGTGCGGCCGGGGGGGGGGGGGGGGTTAGAGTGGGCTGGGCTCCGGGGGAGTGCCGGGAGGAGGGTCCGTGCTGGGGAGGGGGATGGGGGGGGGTCCGTGCTGGGGAGGGGGATGGGGGGGTCCGTGCCGGGGTGGAGGTTGGGGGGGGTCCGTGCCGGGGAGGGGGATGGGGGGGGGGTCCGTGCTGGGGAGGGGGATGGGGGGGTCCGTGCCGGGGTGGAGGTTGGGGGGGGGTCCGTGCTGGGGTGGAGGTTGGGGGGGGTCCGTGCTGGGGAGGGGGATGGGGGGGTCCGTGCCAGGGTGGAGGTTGGGGGGGGGTCCGTGCCGGGGAGGGGGATGGGGGGGTCCGTGCTGGGGAGGGGGATGGGGGGGTCCGTGCCGGGGTGGAGGTTGGGGGGGGGGTCCGTGCCGGGGAGGGGGATGGGGGGTCCGTGCCGGGGTGGAGGTTGGGGTCCGTGCCGGGGTGGAGGTTGGGGGGGTTCCGTGCCGGGGAGGGGGATGGGGGGGTCCGTGTCGGGGAGGGCGATGGGGGGGGGTCCGTGCCGGGGAGGGGGATGGGGGGTCCGTGCCAGGGAGGGGGATGGGGGGGGTCCGTGCCGGGGAGGGGGATGGGGGCTCCGTGCCGGGGTGGAGGTTGGGGGGGGTCCGTGCCGGGGTGGAGGTTGGGAGGGGGTCCGTGCCGGGGAGGGGTATGGGGGGTCCGTGCCGGGGTGGAGGTTGGGGGGGGGTCCGTGCCGGGGTGGAGGTTGGGGGGGGTCCGTGCCGGGGAGGGGGATGGGGGATCCGTGCCGGGGTGGAGGTTGGGGTCCGTGCCGGGGTGGAGGTTGGGGGGTGTCCGTGCAGGGGAGGGGGATGGGGGGGGGGTCCATGCCGGGGTGGAGGTTGGGGGGGGGTCCGTGCCAGGGAGGGGGATGGGGGGTCCGTGCCGGGGTGGAGGTTGGGGTCCATGCCGGGGTGGAGGTTGGGGGGGGGTCCGTGCCGGGGAGGGGGATGGGGGGGGTCCGTGCCGGGGAGGGGGATGGGGGGGTCCGTGTCGGGGAGGGGGATGGGCGGGTCCGTGCCGGGGAGGGGGATGGGGGGGTCCGTGCCGGGGAGGGGGATGGGGGGTCCGTGCCGGGGAGGGGGATGGGGGGGGATCCGTGCCGGGGAGGGGAATGGGGGGGGTCCGTGCCGGGGAGGGGGATGGGGGGTCCGTGCAGGGGAGGGGGATGCGAGGGCAAGTGAGTTGGTCCACCTGGCCAGGTGCCAGCCTCCAACAGTTGGACCCATGTGGTCCATGCCACCTGGCTGGGGGGAGGAGGGGATATGGGCAATGATGACATGTCGTCGTTCCCCTCTCCCCCACCAGGCCGTCATGTTTTCCGATCTGCCAGCGATGTTGGCCGCCGTGGCGGCAGCCGCTCATGTCTATGTTGCCCTGGATGAGGAGGAGGAGGAGGAGGAGGAGGAGGAGCGTGCCAGAGAGGCGGCGCAGGCTGCCGCAGAGGGACAGGCGGCAGCCGCCCAGACTGGAGGGACACCTGACCGACAGGACGAGGAGGGGGAGGAGGACGTCGCGGCCCCACGGCAACGGAGGCACCCGAGGGCGCCCCATGTGTACCGGCCCCGGCAGTCATACCAGGACCTCACGGACCGGGAATGCAGGAGGAGACTCTGGATGAGCCGGGAAACCGTGGCACACATCTGCCACCTGCTGGCACACCTGTCACCGCGTGGCACTGGCGGGGGACACCCTCTCCCCGTGTCCGTCAAGGTTACGGTGGCCCTGAACTTTTATGCAACGGGGTCATTCCAGGCACCGAGTGGGGACCTGTCCGGCATATCGCAGACATCGGTGCATCGGTGCATCCAGGCAGTGACAGATGCCCTATATGCCATGGCGCACCACTACATCCGCTTCCCCGTGGACCGGGCCAGCCAAGATGCCCGGGCCGTGGGCTTCTTTGCCGTGGCCGGGTTCCCCATGGTCCAGGGTGCGATCGATGGGATGCACATCGCCGTGCGGCCACCTGCAGATAACAGGGCCGTGTTCACCAATAGGAAGGGGACCTATTCGATGAACATACAGGTGGTCTGTGACCACTGCATGATGATCCTGCACGTCTGCGCCCGTTACCCAGGCAGTGTACACGACTCATAAGTGTTGTCGCGGTCATCCATCCCCAGCATGTACGAGGGACGCCATCCCCGGCTGAGGGGCTGGTTGCTGGTTGCGATCGTGGCTGATGACGCCTATACGGAGGCCACGCAATGAGGCGGAGAACCGCTACAATGATGCCCATGTAGCGACAAGGGGAGTGATCGAGAGGTGCTTTGGCGTGCTGAAGATGCGTTTCAGGTGCCTGGACCTCTCTGGGGGCGCCCTCCAGTATCGGTCAGATAGGGTCGGCCGCATCATTGTGGTGTGCTGCGTCCTGCACAACATAGCCCAGCAGAGGGGCGATGTGCCGCAGGCAGAGGAGGGCGAAGTGGAGGAGCAGCAGGAAGAGGCGCAGACCTCCCCAGATGAGGGGGATGGGGGTAATGTCAGGGCAGACGGGGTAGACACAGGCGGGTGGCTGTCCACCGTTACCAGCTGGCCCAGCGGGCACGGGACAGACTGATAGCCGCCCGCTTCACTGACTAGATGGGCGTGGGAATCGGGTAGTATGGCCACAGACCGCACACAAATGCAACAGCTGACCACCCACACCCACCCACCCATCCACCCACCCAGCACCCTCACCCCCCTCCCCAACCCCACCCACCCTACCCGCATGCACACCACCCCCCCCATTGCCGATCCACCTGCGGCACAACGGGCCGGGCTCACACAGTTGCGGGTGGACGCGTGTCTATTGCAGGCCATGGAGGATGATGACAACCCGCCCTGCGGTGAGCTCCTGGCTCTACATCGTTGGACTATGTCTGACCCATGGCCACAGTACCACCATCCACCCGGACCATCCCTGCATGCGGCTGTGACACTGCAGCACACGGTCCCATCCTCTGCCCGGGGGATGTTGATGGCGGCCCAGGGGGAAGGGGGCAGACTCACCTGGGGCTGAGGTAAGACCACCCCTCACACACACACTTGCGCTCAACGTACATGACACCCCCGCACGCTTTGGACAGAGCACAAAGGCAGCTTCTGTAGGTGTAACATTGACTTTAATAACCAAAGGAGTTCATGCACGTGACCTAGCCCCTAAAACTCATCTGTGCCCTGCACCCGTGCCAACTTACTCAGTGTCTGACTTCCGGGTGCGGCGATGACCAGCTGAGTCGCACGTTTCGGCAGCTCCCGGTGAAACGGACTTTTGGGCTCTTGATAGGAGCCCCAACGGCAATTTTGATGGCTAAAAACACTGTGCGGTAAACCAGAAGGGAATCCCCCCTGGATACGGATGGAAAAAGGAGGAGAAAGTGGCCGGATTGCAGTGGATCCTTTAGAACAGCGGCAAGGAAGGCAAGCAAAAACCAAGATGGCGTCGGAAGGTGGCAGTTTAACATGGGGCCCTGAACAACAAGAGTTCTTGAAATGTTGTGTGGAAGAGCTCAAAAAGGAAATGAAGAAAGAGCTGTTGGCCCCGATACTACAGGCGATCGAAGGGCTAAAGGAGGAACAAAAGACCCAGGAGCGGGTGCTTCGGGTCGTGAAGGCAAAGGCAGCCGAGAATGAGGACGACATACAGGGCCTGGTGGTGAAGACGGAGACACATGAGGCACATCAGAAACGATGTGTGGAAAGGTTGGAGGCACTGGAGAACAACGCAAGGAGGAACAACCTGAGGATTCTTGGTCTTCCTGAAGGTGCGGAGGGAGCGGACGTCGGGGCATATGTGAGCACGATGCTGCACTCGTTAATGGGAGCGGAGGCCCCGGCGGGTCCGTTGGAGGTGGAGGGAGCATAACGAGTGATGGCGCGAGGACCGAGAGCAGGAGAAATTCCCAGAGCCATAGTGGTGAGATTCCTCCGTTTTAAGGATAGAGAAATGGTCCTTAGATGGGCAAAGAAAACTCGGAGCAGTAAATGGGAGAACGCGGTGATCCGCGTTTTTAAAGATTGGAGTGCGGAGGTGGTGAGAAGGAGGGCGAGCTTTAATCGGGCCAAGGCGGTGCTTCATAAAAAGAAGATAAAATTTGGAATGCTGCAACCGGCAAGACTGTGGGTCACATATCGAGGGAGGCACCACTACTTTGAGACGGCGGATGAAGCGTGGACTTTTATTGTGGAAGAAAAACTGGAATGAGCGGGTTATTAAAAAGAACGTTCGAACAAAGTGGTGGGGCGAATGTGGGGGGCAAAGAGGGGTTTTATGTACTAATCCTGCGATGTGGTAACTTTTCTCTCTCCCACAGGTGGTGATGGGGGGAGGAGGGGAGGTGGAGGAGATGGGGCGTTGGCCATTGGGGGCGGGGCCAAGGGAGAAGCGCGGGCTTGGTTCCCGCGCTATGATAATCATGGCGGGAATAGAGAAGCAGGAAGGAGGGGGCGTCGCACGGTGCGAGCCGAGGTCACGGGGGGAAGCCGAGGTCAGCCAGAGTTTGCTGACTTCTGGGAGCAACATGGGGGGAGTAATTACGCTAGCAGGGGATCTAGCGGGGGGGGTGGGAGGGGGGAATTACTGGGTTGCTGCTGCTGGGGAGAGGGGGGAGCTGGTATGGGAGAGGATGGGCGGGGGGGCACCGCCTGGGGGAGATACAGCTGCGTGGGAACCGGGTGAGGAGCTGGAAAAAGGGGATGGCTAATCGACAAGGGAGGGGGGTAGGAAGCCCCCCAACCCGGCTGATCACGTGGAACGTGAGAGGGCTGAACGGGCCGATAAAGAGGGCACGGGTACTCGCACACCTTAAGAAACTTAAGGCAGATGTGGTTATGTTACAGGAAACGCACCTGAAACTGATAGACCAGGTTAGGCTACGCAAAGGATGGGTGGGGCAGGTGTTCCATTCGGGGCTAGATGCGAAAAACAGGGGGGTGGCTATATTAGTGGGGAAGCGGGTAATGTTCGAGGCAAAGACTATAGTGGCGGATAACGGGGGCAGATACGTGATGGTGAGTGGCAAACTACAGGGGGAGACGGTGGTTTTGGTAAACGTATATGCCCCGAACTGGGATGATGCCAATTTTATGAGGCGGATGCTAGGACGCATTCCGGACCTAGAGATGGGAAAGCTGATAATGGGGGGAGATTTTAATACGGTGTGGGAACCAGGGCTGGATAGGTCGAAGTCCAGGACTGGAAGGAGGCCGGCAGCAGCCAAGGTACTTAAAGATTTTATGGAGCAGATGGGAGGTGTAGACCCGTGGAGATTTAGCAGACCTAGGAGTAAGGAGTTCTCGTTTTTCTCCTATGTCCATAAAGTCTACTCGCGAATAGACTTTTTTGTGCTGGGAAGGGCGTTGATCCCGAAGGTGAGGGGAACGGAGTATACGGCTATAGCCATTTCGGATCACGCTCCACACTGGGTAGACTTGGCGATAGGGGAGGAAACAGGAGGGCGCCCACCCTGGAGAATGGACATGGGACTAATGGCAGATGAGGGGGTGTGTCTAAGGGTGAGGGGGTGCATTGAAAAGTACTTGGAACTCAATGATAATGGGGAGGTCCAGGTGGGAGTGGTCTGGGAGGCGTTGAAGGCGGTGGTTAGAGGGGAGCTGATATCAATAAGGGCACATAAAGGGAAGCAGGAGAGTAAGGAACGGGAGCGGTTGCTGCAAGAACTTTTGAGGCTGGACAGACAATATGCGGAAGCACCGGAGGAGGGACTGTACAGGGAAAGGCAAAGGCTACATGTAGAATTTGACTTGCTGACTACGGGCATTGCAGAGGCACAATGGAGGAAGGCACAGGGTGTACAGTACGAATATGGGGAGAAGGCGAGCAGGTTGCTGGCACACCAATTGAGGAAAAGGGGAGCAGCGAGGGAAATAGGGGGAGTGAGGGATGAGGAAGGAGAGATGGAGCGGGGAGCGGGGAGAGTGAATGGAGTGTTCAAGACATTTTATAAAAAATTATATGAAGCTCAACCCCCGGATGGGAGGGAGAGAATGATGGGCTTCTTGGATCGGCTGGAATTTCCCAAGGTGGAAGAGCAGGAAAGGGTGGGACTGGGAGCACAGATCGAGGTAGAAGAAGTGGTGAAAGGAATTAGGAGCATGCAGGCGGGAAAGGCCCCTGGACCGGATGGATTCCCAGTCGAATTCTATAGAAAATATGTGGACTTGCTCGCCCCGGTATTGACGAGGACCTTTAATGAGGCAAAGGAAAGGGGACAACTGCCCCCGGCTATGTCTGAAGCAACGATATCGCTTCTCTTAAAGAAGGAAAAAGACCCGCTACAATGCGGGTCCTATAGACCTATTTCCCTCCTAAATGTAGACGCCAAGGTCCTGGCCAAGTTAATGGCAATGAGAATAGAGGAATGTGTCCCGGGGGTGGTCCACGAGGACCAAACTGGGTTTGTGAAGGGGAGACAGCTGAACACGAATATACGGAGGCTGTTAGGGGTAATGATGATGGCCCCACCAGAGGGGGAAACGGAGATAGTAGTGGCGATGGATGCCGAGAAAGCATTTGATAGAGTGGAGTGGGATTATTTGTGGGAGGTGTTGAGGAGATTTGGTTTTGGAGAGGGGTATGTTAGATGGGTGCAGCTGTTGTATAGGGCCCCAATGGCGAGCGTGGTCACGAATGGACGGGGATCTGCATATTTTCGGCTCCATAGAGGGACAAGGCCCTCTGTCCCCATTATTGTTTGCACTGGCGATTGAGCCCCTGGCGATAGCGTTGAGGGGTTCCAAGAAGTGGAGGGAGTACTTAGAGGAGGAGAAGAACACCGGGTATCTTTGTATGCGGACGATTTGCTACTATACGTGGCAGACCCGGCGGAGGGGATGCCAGAAATAATGCGGATACTTGGGGAGTTTGGGGATTTTTCCGGGTATAAATTGAACATGGGGAAAAGTGAGTTGTTTGTGGTGCATCCAGGGGAGCAGAGTAGAGAAATAGAGGACCTACCGTTGAGGAAGGTAACAAGGGACTTTCGTTACCTGGGGATCCAGATAGCCAAGAATTGGGGCACATTGCATAGATTAAATTTAACGCGGTTGGTGGAACAAATGGAGGAGGATTTCAAGAGATGGGATATGGTATCCCTGTCACTGGCATGGAGGGTGCAGGCGGTTAAGATGGTGGTCCTCCCGAGATTCCTCTTTGTGTTTCAGTGCCTCCCGGTGGTGATCACGAAGGATTTTTTTAAAAGGATTGAAAAGAGCATCATGGGTTTTGTGTGGGCCGGGAAGACCCCGAGAGTGAGGAAGGGATTCTTACAGCGTAGCAGGGATAGGGGGGGGCTGGCACTACCGAGCCTAAGTGAGTATTATTGGGCCGCTAATATTTCAATGGTGAGTAAGTGGATGGGAGAGGAGGAGGGAGCGGCGTGGAAGAGATTAGAGAGGGCGTCCTGTAGGGGGACTAGCCTACAGGCTATGGTGACAGCCCCATTGCCGTTCTCACCGAGGAACTACACCACAAGCCCGGTGGTGAAGGCTACACTGAAGATTTGGGGACAGTGGAGACGGCATAGGGGAAAGACTGGAGCCTTGGGGGGCTCCCCGATAAGAAACAACCATAGGTTTGCCCCGGGGGGAATGGATGGGGGATATGGAATGTGGCAAAGAGCAGGAATAACGCAACTGAAAGATCTGTTTGTGGATGGGAAGTTCGCGAGTCTGGGAGCGCTGACCGAGAAATATGGGTTGCCCCAAGGGAATGCATTCCGGTATATGCAACTGAAGGCTTTTGCGAGGCAACAGGTGAGGGAATTCCCGCAGCTCCCGACACAAGAGGTGCAGGACAGAGTGATCTCAAAGACATGGGTGGGGGATGGTAAGGTGTCAGATATATATAGGGAAATGAGGGACGAAGGGGAGACTATGGTAGATGAACTAAAAGGGAAATGGGAAGAAGAGCTGGGGGAGGAGATCGAGGAGGGGCTGTGGGCAGATGCCCTGAGCAGGGTAAACTCGTCGTCCTCGTGTGCCAGGCTAAGCCTGATTCAGTTTAAGGTATTACACAGGGCGCATATGACTGGAGCACGGCTCAGTAAATTTTTTGGGGTGGAGGATAGGTGTGCGAGGTGCTCGAGAAGCCCAGCGAATCATACCCATATGTTTTGGTCATGCCCGACACTACAGGGGTTTTGGATGGGGGTGACAAAGGTGCTTTCAAAAGTAGTAGGGGTCCGGGTCGAACCAAGCTGGGGGTTGGCTATATTTGGGGTTGCACAAGAGCCGGGAGTGCAGGAGGCGAGAGAGGCCGATGTTTTGGCCTTTGCGTCCCTAGTAGCCCGGCGCAGGATATTGCTAATGTGGAAAGAAGCCAAGACCCCGGGGGTGGAGACCTGGATAAATGACATGGCAGGGTTTATAAAGCTAGAGCGGATTAAGTTCGTTCTAAGGGGGTCGGCTCAAGGGTTCACCAGGCGGTGGCAACCGTTCGTCGAATACCTCGCAGAAAGATAGATGGAATGGAAAAAAGAAGGCAGCAGCAGCAGCCCAGGATCAGGGGGGTGGGGGGGGGGGGAGGGGGGGTGGGGGGGGGGGGGGGGAGGAGGAACCAGAAGGACTCTCAGGGTTGTTAATATATACTGTATAATATGTATAGGTCGTTGCGACAGATAATTATATATTGGACTGTTAAATTATATTTTTGGAGAGTGTTACTTGTGATAAGGCAGTTGCCAATTAGGGTTAGTTTTCATTTTTGTTATTTATTATTGATTCATTCATTTTTTGTTTATAAAATAGGTCATTGTTATTTGTGTTGTTATAATATTGTGTAAAGGATGCACAATGTACTGTGTTGGTTGACCAAAAATTTTCAATAAAATATTTACCAAAAAAAAAACTTACTCAGTGTCTAATTGTTTGGCCTTACGGGCCCTTTGACTACGTCTACGTGGTTCCCCAGACGGTACAGCAGAACTGGAGGTGGACTCCTGTGATTCCTGCCCTCTGACACTGGATCCCTTTGGCGGCCGTTTCCTGGGGCGTCCTGGCCTAGATGGGCCAGGCTGCGGCCCGGGCGACTGGGATGGCGAGCTGCCAGCCTGTCCTGCCCGTTGCCCACCCGATGCACCTGGGACGGAAGGGGGGGAGTCCGAGGTGTCGCGGTGTACCGGGACCTCCCCTACAGAGGGAGCCGGGACGGACCACACCACCTCCTCCTCCCTCGGGGTGCCCGATGGCCCCCAGGCCTCTACATGGGTGGGGGATGCGAACGGACTGGCTATCCGACGCCCCCCCAACATCTGGCGCTGCCAGTCCTGGAGGCCCGTGCTGGTATCGACAGGGGTCTGCAGGTTTGCAGCCATGGAGCCCAGGGGGTTGGCAAACCCTGTCTGTGACAGTGCGACGCTGGCTCGCACATGGCCACTGGCGCCGATGCCCTCAGCGATGGCCTGCAGAGACTGGGCCATGGCCTGCTGAGACTGGGCCATGGCCTGCAGAGACTGGGCTATGGCGTTGAGCGCCTCTGCCATCTGGCGCTGGCACTGGCTCATGGCCTCCTGTGAGAGGGCAGCCATGTCCTGGGCCACAGACGCCGCCTGCACGGAAGGCCCCAGGCCTCGCAAACCGTTCCCCATGTCTGACACCGTCGCACCCATTGCCTCCACCGCGGACGCCACCCGTGCGGTGTCAGCCTGGGTGGCACGCATGACCGGCACCACTCCCAGCTCCTAAACGCGGGTGGACTCCTCCACCTGCGACCGCAGCCGCCGCAAGCCGCCCGTCACCCTCTTCGCTCGTCTCCGGGTCGGTGGTTGCATCGGATCTATGTGTGGGTGTGGTAACTCCAGGAACCCGGGATCCATCTGGGCGGCAGATGTTCGCTTGGGCTGGGCTGCCCTCCGACCGCCCGGCCCCTCTGCTGCTCCTACCTCCAACTGCTGTACCGGGACGGCTGTGTTGTGCGCACCAGTGAGTGTACCAGACGCCTCATCACAAAGTGCCCAACCGAGGTGAGTGTTTCTGCGATGGTGGAGGGTGTTGGTGACAGCAGTGGCGTTGTGTCGTGCTCTCCGTCCCACTCTGAGTCCATGGCTCTTTGGGGTGGGGGTTCGTCTCCACCCATCCACTCTGAGTCACTGTCCGGTATTTCGTCTTCCTGGGTAGTGCTGTCCCGGGTAGGGGTGTCCTGGGCAGTGCTGTCCCGGGTAGTGGTGTCCCGGGTAGTGGTGTCCTGGGTAGTGGTGTCCTGGGTAGTGGTGTCCTGGGTAGTGGTGTCCTGGCTCGGATGTGACGGGGGCCTGTGGCTGCCCCCCCTCGTCGCTGGGTGGTCGCTCCCGCACGTGACGGGGGTGTCGCCTCCCTGTTGCTCCAGGTCTCTCCGTCTCCCGTGGTGTGCGGGGGGCATCCTGCGGGCGTCGCATGCTGGAGGGCCCGGGTCTCTCCGTCTCCCGTGGTGTGCGAGGGGCATCCTGCGGGCGTCGCATGCTGGAGGGTGCGGGTCTCTCCATCTCCCGTGGCCTCCGAGGGGCATCCTGCGGGCGGTCTGCATCTGCGGGGATGGGTGCCTGGACGTTTGGTCCGCGATACACAATGAAGCATGCATGGTTAGACATCAGGCAGTGATCAGGTGATATGGGGGAGGGGGATATAGGGGAGGGGGGATATGGGGACGGGCTGTCGGTGGCTCACTTGCTAATACGCCCCCGACCTCTGCATCAGCAACCTCCCGGTCGTGAGGTCCGCCAGCCAGTTCCAGGGCCCTTTCCTCGTGTTCGGTCAGTGGCCTCTCATCAGCGGGGCCTCCTCCAGTCCTCACATGCTCCCTATTGTTGTGTGCGCGCTTCTCCTGTGGGGGGGGGGAGTGGCAGGGGTAAAAGGCAACACTGTTAGGCAGGTATATGAATGCACGCCATCGGTTGCGCGTGCATTGCAGAGGTTAAGGTTAGGGCTGAATTCACTTGGGGATATGGGGGATATGGGGGACGGGGGATATGGGGGAGGGGGGATATGGGGGGATATGGGGGAGGGGGGATATGGGGGATATGGGGGAGGGGTGGTATGGGGGAAGGGGGGATATGGAGAGGGGGGATATGGGGAAGGGGGATATGGGGAGGGGGAATATGGGGAGGGGGGATATGGGGGAAGGGAGGATATGGGGGAGGGGGGATATGGGGGAAGGGAGGATTATGGGGGAGGGGATATGGGGAGGGGTATATGGGGAGGGGGATATGGGGGAAGGGGGATATGGGGGAGGGGGGATATGGGGAGGGGGATATGGGGAGGGGGGATATGGGGAGGGGGGTTATGGGGGAGGGGGAATATGGGGAGGGGGGATATGGGGAAGGGGGGATATGGGGAGGGGGATATGGGGGAAGGGGGATATGGAGGAGGGGGGATATGGGGGAGGGGGATATGGGGGAGGGGGATATGGGGGAGGGGGATATGGGGAGGGGGGATATGGGGAGGGGGATATGGGGAGGGGAATATGGGGGAAGGGGGATATGGGGAGGGGGATATGGGGGAGGGGAGATATGGGGAGGGGGGAGGGGGATATGGGGAGGGGGATATGGGGAGGGGGTATATGGGGGAAGGGGGATATGGGGGAGGGGGATATGGGTAGGGGGGATATGGGGGATATGGGGGAGGGGGGATATGGGGGAGGGGGATATGGGGGAGGGGGATATGGGGGAGGGGGATATGGGGAGGGGGGATATGGGGGAAGGGGGGATATGGGGGAGGGGGGATATGGGGGAGGGGGGATATGGGGAGGGGGGAATATGGGGGAGGGGGGATATGGGGAGGGGGATATGGGGGAGGGGGGATATGGGGGAGGGGGGATGTGGGGGAGGGGGGATATGGGGGAGGGGGATATGGGGGATATGGGGAGGGGGATATGGGGGAGGGGGGATATGGGAGAGGGGGGATATGGGGAGGGGGGTATGAGGGAGGGGGGATATGGGGGAAGGGGGATATGGGGAGGGGGGATATGGGGGATATGGGGAGGGGGGATATGGGGGAGGGGGATATGGGGAGGGGGATATGGGGAAGGGGGATATGGGGAGGGGGGATATGGGGGAGGGGGGATATGGGCAGGGGGGATATGGGGGAGGGGGGATATGGGGGAGGGGGGATATGGGGGAGGGGGGATATGGAGGGGGGATATGGGGACGGGGATATGGGGAGGGGGATATGGGGAGGCTCACCCTACCTGCTCTGACGAGGTCGTTCACCTTCTTGTGGCACTGGGTGCCTGTCCGTGGTGTTAGGGCCACAGCGGTGACGGCCTCTGCCACCTCCCTCCACAGACGCCGGCTGTGGCGTGGGGCAACTCTGCGGCCGTGCCCGGGATACAGGGCGTCCCTCCTCTGCTCCACCGCGTCCAGGAGCGCCTCCACATCGCGTGACTCGAACCTCGGGGCTGAGCGGCGGCCAGCCATCCAGTCGGGTGTTGCGGTCGGGTGTTCCGGTCGGGTGGGGGGGAGCAGCGCGGCCTTATGAGCCGTCACGCCGTGCGGCGCGTATGACGCTGCACAGCGTGAACCACTGCGCAAGCGCGGATCCCGTTACGTCGCTGCTAGCCCATTTCGGGCCGGAGACTTTCGACCCATTTTTCCGACGTGACGCAAGTGGGATTTGCGCCGTTTTTTGCACCGATCGGCGGACTTTCCGCCGATAACGGAGAATTTCGCCCACTGTCACTACAGTGGACTGTCCAAAACACTGTCACGGACAGAGGGAGGACTCTCCAAAACATTATCACTGCCACTGGATTCCCCAAAGCACTGTCACTCCCACTGGATTCTCCAAAACACTGTCACAGCCACTGGATTCTCCAAAACACTGTCACAGCCACTGGATTCTCCAAAACACTGTCACTGCCACTGGATTCTCCAAAACACTGGGCGTCATTCTCCGACCCCCCGCCGTGAATCCCGCCCCCGCCGAAGTCTCCGAAGGGAGAAAAGTCGGCGGGGCGTTAATGGCGCCGCTGCCGCGGAGAATGTCACGGGTCTGCGCAAGGCAGCCGATTTTCGGCCTGCCGATATTCTCCCTTCCGGATGGGCCGAAGTCCCATCGACGTGATGACCGTTCACGTCGACGTAAATTAAACCTCCTTTTCATCGGCGTGACCCGGTGCTCCAGGCTCACGCCGACCAGCGAGGAGGTGAGTGACGGCCTGGGGGGTTGGCTCTGGGCAGGCGATGGCGTGGCCGCAGACTGATTGCGTGAGGAGAGGTGTGTCTCGGCTTGTGTGTGTGTGTGTGCGGCGGGGGGGGGGGGGGGGGGGGGGGGGTTAGAGTAGGCTGGGCTCCGGGGGAGTGCCGGGAGGGGGTCCGTGTCGGGGTGGAGGTTGGGGGGGGGGTCCGTGCCGGGGTGGAGGTTGGGGGTTGGGGGGGGGTCCGTGCCGGGGTGGAGGTTGGGGGGGGTTCCGTGCTGGGGTGGAGGTTGGGGGGGGGGGTCCGTGCCGGGGTGGAGGTTGGGGGTTGTGGAGGGGGTCCGTGCCGGGGTGGAGGTTGGGGGGGGGGTCCGTGCCGGGGTGGAGGTTGGGGAGGGGGTCCGTGCCGGGGTGGAGGTTGGGGGTTGGGGGGGGGTCCGTGCCGGGGTGGAGGTTGGGGGGGGGTCCGTGCCGGGGTGGAGGTTGGGGAGGGGGTCCGTGCCGGGGTGGAGGTTGGGGGGGGTCCGTGCCAGGGTGGAGGTTGGGGGTTGGGGGGGGGTCCGTGCTGGGGTGGAGGTTGGGGGTTGGGGTCCGTGCCGGGGTGGAGGTTGGGGGTTGGGTGGGGGTCCTTGCCGGGGTGGAGGTTGGGGGGGGGGGGTTCCGTGCCGGGGTGGAGGTTGGGGAGGGGGTCCGTGCCGGGGTGGAGGTTGGGGGGGGGGTCCGTGCCGGGGTGGAGGTTGGGGGAGGGGGTCCGTGCCGGGGTGGAGGTTGGGGAGGGGGTCCGTGCCGGGGTGGAGGTTGGGGGGGGGGTCCGTGCCGGGGTGGAGGTTGGGGGTTGGGGGGGGTCCGTGCCGGGGTGGAGGTTGGGGGGGGGGGTCCGTGCCGGGGTGGAGGTTGGGGGGGGGGTCCGTGCCGGGGTGGAGGTTGGGGAGGGGGTCCGTGCCGGGGTGGAGGTTGGGGGGTGGGGTCCGTGCCGGGGTGGAGGTTGGGGGTTGGGGGGGGGTCCGTGCTGGGGTGGAGGTTGGGCGTTGGGGTCCATGCCGGGGTGGAGGTTGGGGGTTGGGGGGGGTCCGTGCCGGGGTGGAGGTTGGGGGGGGGTTCCGTGCCGGGGTGGAGGTTGGGGAGGGGGTCCGTGCCGGGGTGGAGGTTGGGGGGGGGGTCCGTGCCGTGGTGGAGGTTGGGGGAGGGGGTCCGTGCCGGGGTGGAGGTTGGGGAGGGGGTCCGTGCCGGGGTGGAGGTTGGGGGGGGGGTCCGTGCCGGGGTGGAGGTTGGGGGTTGGGTGGGGGTCCTTGCCGGGGTGGAGGTTGGGGGGGGGGGGGTTCCGTGCCGGGGTGGAGGTTGGGGAGGGGGTCCGTGCCGGGGTGGAGGTTGGGGGGGGGTCCGTGCCGGGGTGGAGGTTGGGGGAGGGGGTCCGTGCCGGGGTGGAGGTTGGGGAGGGGGTCCATGCCGGGGTGGAGGTTGGGGGGGGGGGGTCCGTGCCGGGGTGGAGGTTGGGGGTTGGGGGGGGTCCGTGCCGGGGTGGAGGTTGGGGGGGGGGGTCCGTGCCGGGGTGGAGGTTGGGGGGGGGTCCGTGCCGGGGTGGAGGTTGGGGAGGGGGGTCCGTGCCGGGGTGGAGGTTGGGGGGTGGGGTCCGTGCCGGGGTGGAGGTTGGGGGTTGGGGGGGGGTCCGTGCTGGGGTGGAGGTTGGGCGTTGGGGTCCGTGCCGGGGTGGAGGTTGGGGGTTGGGGGGGGTCCGTGCCGGGGTGGAGGTTGGGGGGGGGTTCCGTGCCGGGGTGGAGGTTGGGGAGGGGGTCCGTGCCGGGGTGGAGGTTGGGGGGGGGGGTCCGTGCCGTGGTGGAGGTTGGGGGAGGGGGTCCGTGCCGGGGTGGAGGTTGGGGAGGGGGTCCGTGCCGGGGTGGAGGTTGGGGGGGGGTCCGTGCCGGGGTGGAGGTTGGGGGTTGGGGGGGGGTCCGTGCCGGGGTGGAGGTTGGGGGGGGGGTCCGTGCCGGGGTGGAGGTTGGGGGGGGGGTCCGTGCCGGGGTGGAGGTTGGGGAGGGGGTCAGTGCCGGGGTGGAGGTTGGGGGTTGGGGTCCGTGCCGGGGTGGGTGATGGGAGGGCAAATGAGTTGGTCCACCTGGCCAGGTGCCAGCCTCCAACAGTTGGACCCATGCGGTCCATGCCACCTGGCTGGGGGGAGGAGGGGATATGGGCAATGATGACATGTCGTCGTTCCCCTCCCCCCCACCAGGCCGTCATGTTTTCAGACCATCCAGCGATGTTGGCCGCCGTGGTGGCAGCCGCTCATGTCTATGTTGCCCTGGATGAGGAGGAGGAGGAGGAGGAGCGTGCCAGAGAGGCGGCGCATGCTGCCGCAGAGGGGCAGGCGGCAGCCGCCCAGGCTGGAGGGACACCTGACCGACAGGACGAGGAGGGGGAGGAGGACGTCGCGGCCCCACGGCAACGGAGGCACCCGAGGGCGCCCCGTGTGTACCGGCCCCGGCAGTCATACCAGGACCTCACGGACCGGGAATGCAGGAGGAGACTCCGGATGAGCCGTGAAACCGTGGCACACATCTGCCACCTGCTGGCACACCTGTCACCGCGTGGCACTGGCGGGGGACACCCTCTCCCCGTGTCCGTCAAGGTTACGGTGGCCCTGAACTTTTATGCAACGGGGTCATTCCAGGCACCGAGTGGGGACCTGTCCGGCATATCGCAGACATCGGTGCATCGGTGCATCCAGGCAGTGACAGATGCCCTATATGCCATGGCGCACCACTACATCCGCTTCCCCGTGGACCGGGCCAGCCAAGATGCCCGGGCCGTGGGCTTCTCTGCCGTTGCCGGGTTCCCCATGGTCCAGGGCGCGACCGATGGGATGCACGTCGCCGTGCGGCCACCTGCAGAGAACAGGGCCGTGTTCACTAATAGGAAGGGGACCTATTCAATGAACGTACAGGTGGTCTGCGACCACCGCATGATGATCCTGCACGTCTGCGCCCGTCACCCAGGCAGTGTACACGACTCATTCGTGTTGTCGCGGTCATCCATCCCCGGCATGTACGAGGGACGCCATCCCCGGCTGAGGGGCTGGTTGATGGGCGACAGGGGCTACCCATTGCGATCGTGGCTGATGACGCCTATACGGAGGCCACGCAATGAGGCGGAGAACCGCTACAATGATGCCCATGTAGCGACAAGGGGAGTGATCGAGAGGTGCTTTGGCGTGCTGAAGATGCGTTTCAGGTGCCTGGACCTCTCTGGGGGCGCCCTCCAGTATCGGTCAGATAGGGTCGGCCGCATCATTGTGGTGTGCTGCGTCCTGCACAACATAGCCCAGCAGAGGGGCGATGTGCCGCAGGCAGAGGAGGGCGGAGTGGAGGAGCAGCAGGAAGAGGCCCAGTCCTCCCCAGATGAGGGGGATGGGGGCAATGGTCAGGGCAGACGGGGTAGACACAGGCGGGTGGCTGTCCACCGTTACCGGCTGGCCCAGCGGGCACGGGACAGACTGATAGACGCCCGCTTCACTGACTAGATGGGCGTGGGAATCGGGTAGTATGGCCACAGACCGCACACCATGACAACAGCCGACCACCCACACCCCCCACCCATCCACCCACCCAGCACCCTCACCCCCCTCCCCAACCCCACACACCCCACCCGCATGCACACCACCCCCCCACCCCCAATTGCCGATCCACCGGCGGCACAACGGGCCGGGCTCACCCAGTTGCGGGTGGACGCGTGTCTATCGCAGGCCATGGAGAATGATGACAACCCGCCTCCGATGAGCTCCTGGCTCTACATCGTTGGACTATGTCTGACCCATGGCCACTGTACCACCATCCACCCGGACCATCCCTGCATGCGGCTGTGACACTGCAGCGCACGGTCCCGTCCTCTGCCCGGGGGATGTTGATGGCGGCCCAGGGGGAAGGGGGCAGACTCACCTGGGGCTGAGGTAAGACCACCCCTCACACACACACTTGCGCTCAACGTACATGACACCCCCGCACACTTTGGACAGAGCACAAAGGCAGCTTCGGTAGGTGTAACATTGACTTTAATAACCAAAGGAGTTCATGCACGTGCCCTAGCCCCTAAAACTCATCTGTGCCCTGCACCCGTGCCAACTTACTCAGTGTCTAATTGTTTGGCCTTACGGGCCCTTTGACTACGTCTACGTGGTTCCCCAGACGGTACAGCAGAACTGGAGGTGGACTCCTGTGATTCCTGCCCTCTGACACTGGATCCCTTTGGCGGCCGTTTCCTGGGGCGTCCTGGCCTAGATGGGCCAGGCTGCGGCCCGGGCGACTGGGATGGCGAGCTGCCAGCCTGTCCTGCCCGTTGCCCACCCGATGCACCTGGGACGGAAGGGGGGGAGTCCGAGGTGTCGCGGTGTACCGGGACCTCCCCTACAGAGGGAGCCGGGATGGACCACACCACCTCCTCCTCCCTCGGGGTGCCCGATGGCCCCCAGGCCTCTACATGGGTGGGGGATGCGAACGGACTGGCCATCCGACGCGCCCCCGACATCTGGCGCTGCCAGTCCTGGAGGCCCGTGCTGGTATCGACAGGGGTCTGCAGGTTTGCAGCCATGGAGCCCAGGGGGTTGTCGAACCCTGTCTGCGACAGTGCGACTCCAGCTCGCACATGGCCACTGGCGCCGATGCCCTCAGCGATGGCCTGCTGAGACTGGGCCATGGCCTGCAGAGACTGGGCCATGGCCTGCAGAGACTGGGCCATGGCCTGCTGAGACTGGGCCATGGCCTACTGAGACTGGGCTATGGCGTTGAGCGCCTCTGCCATCTGGCGCTGGCACTGGCTCATGGCCTCCTGTGAGAGGGCAGCCATTTCCTGGGCCACAGACGCCGCCTGCACGGAAGGCCCCAGGCCTCGCAAACCGTTCCCCATGTCTGACACTGTCGCACCCATTGCCTCCACCGCGGACGCCACCCGTGCGGTGTCAGCCTGGGTGGCACGCATGACCGGGACCACTCCCAGCTCCTGGACGCGGGTGGACTCCTCCACCTGCGACCGCAGCCGCCGCAAGCCACCCGTCACCCTATTCGCTCGTCTCCGTGTCGGTGGTTGCATCGGATCTATGTGTGGGTGTGGTAACTGCAGGAACCCGGGATCCATCTGGGCGGCAGATGTTCGCTTGGCCTGGGCTGCCCTCCGACCGCCCGGTCCCTCTGCTGCTCCTACCTCCACCTGCTGTACCGGGACGGCTGTGTTGTGCGCACCAGTGAGTGTACCAGACGCCTCATCACTAAAGTGCCCAACCGTGGTGAGTGTTTCTGCGATGGTGGAGGGTGTTGGTGACAGCAGTGGCGTTGTGTCGTGCTCTTCGTCCCACTCTGAGTCCATGGCACTTTGGGGTGGGGGTTCGTCTCCACCCATCCACTCTGAGTCACTGTCCGGTATTTCGTCTTCCCGGGTAGGGGTGTCCTGGGTAGTGCTGTCCCGGGTAGTGCTGTCCCGGGTAGTGCTGTCCCGGGTAGTGGTGTCCCGGGTAGGGGTGTCCTGGGTAGTGGTGTCCTGGATAGTGGTGTCCTGGGTAGTGGTGTCCTGGCTCGGATGTGACGGGGGCTGTGGCTGCCCCCCTCATCGCTGGGTGGTCGCTCCCGCACGTGACGGAGGTGTCGTCTCCCTGTTGCTCCAGGTCTCTCCGTCTCCCGTGGTCTCCGAGGGGCATCCTGCGGGCGTCGCATGCTGGAGGGTTCGGGTCTCTCCGTCTCCCGTGGTGTGCGGGGGGCATCCTGCGGGCGTCGCATGCTGGAGGGTGCGGGTCTCTCCGTCTCCTGTGGTCTCCGAGGGGCATCCTGCGGGCGTCGCATGCTGGAGGGTGCGGGTCTCTCCGTCTCCTGTGGTCTCCGAGGGGCATCCTGCCGGCGGTCTGCATCTGCGGGGATGGGTGCCTGGACGTTTGGTCCTGCGATACACAATGAAGCATGCATGGTTAGACATCAGGCAGTGATCAGGTGATACGGGGGAGGGGGATATAGGGGAGGGGGGATATGGGGACGGGCTGTTGGTGCCTCACTTGCTCGTGGGGCCCCGACCTCTGCATCAGCAACCTCCCGGTCCTCAGGTCCGCCAGCCAGTTCCAGGGCCCTTTCCTCGTGTACGGTCAGTGGCCTCTCATCAGCGGGCCCTCCTCCAGTCCTCACATGCTCCCTATTGTTGTGTGCGCGCTTCTCCTGTGGGGGGGGGGGGTGGTGGCAGGGGTAAAAGGCAACAGTGTTAGGCAGGTATATGAATGCACGCCATCGGTTGCGCGTGCATTGCAGAGGTTAAGGTTAGGGCTGGATTCACTTGGGGATATGGGGGATATGGGGGAGGGGGGATATGGGGGATATGGGGGAGGGGGGATATGGGGGATATGGGGGTAGGGGGATATGGGGGAGGGGGGAATATGGGGGATATGGGGAGGGGGGATATGGGGGAGGGGGGAATATGGGGGATATGGGGGAGGGGGGGATATGGGGGAGGGGGGATATGGGGGAGGGGGGATATGGGGGAGGGGGGATATGGGGGATATGGGGGAGGGGGGGATATGGGGGAGGGGGGAATATGGGGGATATGGGGGAGGGGGGATATGGGGAGGGGGGATATGGGGGAGGGGGGATATGGGGGAGGGGGGATATGGGGGATATGGGGGAGGGGGGATATGGGGGAGGGGGGAATATGGGGGATATGGGGGATATGGGGGAGGGGGGATATGGGGGAGGGGGGATATGGGGGAGGGGGGATATGGGGGAGGGGGGGATATGGGGGATATGGGGGAGGGGGGATATGGGGGATACGGGGGAGGCTCACCCTGCCTGCTCTGACGAGGTCGTTCACCTTCTTGTGGCACTGGGTGCCTGTCCGTGGTGTTAGGGCCACAGCGGTGACGGCCTCTGCCACCTCCCTCCACAGACGCCGGCTGTGGCGTGGGGCAACTCTGCGGCCGTGCCCGGGATACAGGGCGTCCCTCCTCTGCTCCACCGCGTCCAGGAGCGCCTCCACATCGCGTGACTCGAACCTCGGGGCTGACCGACGGCTAGCCATCCAGTCGGGTGTTGCGGTCGGCTGTTCCGGTCGGGTGGGGGGGTTCTGCGCGGCCTTATGAGCCGTCACGCCGTGCGGCGCGTATGACGCTGCACGGCGTGAACCACTGCGCAAGCGCGGATCCTGTTACGTCGCTGCTAGCCCATTTCGGGCCGCAGACTATCGCCCCATTTTTATGACGTGACGCAAGTGGGATTTGCGCCGTTTTTTGCGCCGATCGGCGGACTTTCCGCCGATAATGGAGAATTTCGCCCACTGTCACTGCCACTGGATTCTCCAAAACACTGTCAGTGCCACTGGATTCTCCAAAACACTGTCACAGCCACTGGATTCTCCAAAACACTGTCACAGCCACTGGATTCTCCAAAACACTGTCACAGCCACTGGATTCTCCAAAACACTGTCACAGCCACTGGATTCTCCAAAACACTGTCACAGCCACTGGATTCTCCAAAACACTGTCACTGCCACTGGATTCTCCAAAACACTGTCACTGCCACTGGATTCTCCAAAACACTGTCACAGCCACTGGATTCTCCAAAACACTGTCACAGCCACTGGATTCTCCAAAACACTGTCACAGCCACTGGATTCTCCAAAACACTGTCACTGCCACTGGATTCTCCAAAACACTGTCACTGCCACTGGATTCTCCAAAACACTGTCACAGCCACTGGATTCTCCAAAACACTGTCACAGCCACTGGATTCTCCAAAACACTGTCACAGCCACTGGATTCTCCAAAACACTGTCACAGCCACTGGATTCTCCAAAACACTGTCACAGCCACTGGATTCTCCAAAACACTGTCACAGCCACTGGATTCTCCAAAACACTGTCACAGCCACTGGATTCTCCAAAACACTGTCACAGCCACTGGATTCTCCAAAACACTGTCACTGCCACTGGATTCTCCAAAACACTGTCACTGCCACTGGATTCTCCAAAACACTGTCACAGCCACTGGATTCTCCAAAACACTGTCACAGCCACTGGATTCTCCAAAACACTGTCACAGCCACTGGATTCTCCAAAACACTGTCACAGCCACTGGATTCTCCAAAACACTGTCACAGCCACTGGATTCTCCAAAACACTGTCACAGCCACTGGATTCTCCAAAACACTGTCACAGCCACTGGATTCTCCAAAACACTGGGCGTCATTCTCCGACCCCCCGCCGGGTCGGAGAATGGCCGTTGGCCGCCGTGAATCCCGCCCCCCGCCCCCGCCGAAGTCTCCGCTCCCGGAGATTGGGCGGGGGGCGGGAATCCAGCCGCGCCGGTTGGCGGGACCCCCCGCTGGATTCTCCGGCCCGGATGGGCCGAAGTCCCGCCCAGGAATTGCCTGTCCCGCCGACGTAAATCAAACCTGGTATTTACCGGCGGGACCAGGCGGCGTGGGCGGGCTCCGGGGTCCTGGGGGGGGGCGCGGGGCGATCTGACCCCGGGGGGTGCCCCCACGGTGGCCTGGCCCGCGATCGGGGCCCACCGATCCGCGGGCGGGCCTGTGCCGTGGGGGCACTCTTTCCCTTCCGCCTCCGCTACGGCCTCCACCATGGCGGAGGCGGAAGAGACTCTCCCCACTGCGCATGCGCGGGAAACTTTCGGCGGCCGCTGACGCTCCCGCGCATGCGCGGGGAAACTGACAGCGGCCGCTGACGCTCCCGCGCATGCGCCGCATTTCCGCGCCAGCTGGCGGGGCAACAAACGCCATTTCCGCCAGCTGGCGGGGCGGAAATCCCTCCGGCGTCGGCCTAGCCCCTCAATGTTGGGGCTAGGCCGCCAAAGATGCGGAGACTTCCGCACCTTTTTGCCGGCGCGATGCCCGTCTGATTTGCGCCGGCTTTGGCGCCAGTCGGCGGGCATCCCGCCGTTGGGGGAGAATTTCGCCCACTGTCACAGCCACTGGATTCTCCAAAACACTGGGCGTCATTCTCCGACCCCCCGCCGGGTCGGAGAATGGCCGTTGGCCGCCGTGAATCCCGCCCCCGCCGAAGTATCCGAAGGGAGAAAAGTCGGCGGGGCGTTAATGGCGCCGCTGCCGCGGAGAATGTCACGGGTCTGCGCAAGGCAGCTGATTTTCGGCCTGCCGATATTCTCCCTTCCGGATGGGCCGAAGTCCCGTCGACGTGATGACCGTTCACGTCGACGTGAATCAAACCTCCTTTTCATCGGCGTGACCCGGTGCTCCAGCCTCACGCCGACCAGCGAGGAGGTGAGTGACGGCCTGGGGGATTGGCTCTGGGCAGGAAATGGCGTGGCCGCAGACTGATTGCGTGAGGAGAGGTGTGTCTAGGCTTGTGTGTGTGTGTGTGCGGCGGGGGGGGGGGGGGGGTGGTTAGAGTAGGCTGGGCTCCGGGGGAGTGCCGGGAGGGGGTCCGTGCCGGGGTGGAGGTTGGGGGTTGTGGAGGGGGTCCGTGCCGGGGTGGAGGTTGGGGGGGGGGTCCGTGCTGGGGTGGAGGTTGGGGATGGTCCGTGCCGGGGTGGAGGTTGGGGGGGGGTCCGTTCTGGGGTGGAGGTTGGGGGTTGGGGAGGGGGTCCGTGCCGGGGTGGAGGTTGGGGGGGGGTCCGTGCTGGGGTGGAGGTTGGGGGCTGGGGAGGGGGTCCGTGCCGGGGTGGAGGTTGGGGGGGGGGGGTCCGTGCTGGGGTGGAGGTTGAGGAGGGGGTCCGTGCCAGGGTGGGTGATGGGAGGGCAAATGAGTTGGTCCACCTGTACATGACTCATTTGTGTTGTCGCGGTCATCCATCCCCGGCATTTACGAGGGACGCCATCCCCGGCTGAGGGGCTGGTTGCTGGGCGACAGGGGCTACCCATTGCGATCGTGGCTGATGACGCCTATACGGAGGCCACGCAATGAGGCGGAGAACCGCTACAATGATGCCCATGTAGCGACAAGGGGAGTGATCGAGAGGTGCTTTGGCGTGTTGAAGATGCGTTTCAGGTGCCTGGACCTCTCTGGGGGCGCCCTCCAGTATCGGTCAGATAGGGTCGGCCGCATCATTGTGGTGTGCTGCGTCCTGCACAACATAGCCCAGCAGAGGGGCGATGTGCCGCAGGCAGAGGAGGGCGGAGTGGAGGAGCAGCAGGAAGAGGCCCAGTCCTCCCCAGATGAGGGGGATGGGGGCAATGGTCAGGGCAGACGGGGTAGACACAGGCGGGTGGCTGTCCACCGTTACCGGCTGGCCCAGCGGGCACAGGACAGACTGATAGACGCCCGCTTCACTGACTAGATGGGCGTGGGAATCGGGTAGTATGGCCACAGACCGCACACCATGACAACAGCCGACCACCCACACCCCCCACCCATCCACCCACCCAGCACCCTCACCCCCCTCCTCAACCCCACACACCCCACCCGCATGCACACCACCCCCCCACCCCCAATTGCCGATCCACCGGCGGCACAACGGGCCGGGCTCACCCAGTTGCGGGTGGACGCGTGTCTATCGCAGGCCATGGAGGATGATGACAACCCGCCTCCGATGAGCTCCTGGCTCTACATCGTTGGACTATGTCTGACCCATGGCCACAGTACCACCATCCAGCCGGACCATCCCTGCATGCGGCTGTGACACTGCAGCGCACGGTCCCGTCCTCTGCCCGGAGGATGTTGATGGCGGCCCAGGGGGAAGGGGGCAGACTCACCTGGAGCTGAGGTAAGACCACCCCTCACACACACACTTGCGCTCAACGTACATGACACGCCCGCACACTTTGGACAGAGCACAAAGGCAGCTTCGGTAGGTGTAACATTGACTTTAATAACTTTAAGGAGTTCATGCACGTGCCCTAGCCCCTAAAACTCATCTGTGCCCTGCACCCGTGCCAACTTACTCAGTGTCTAATTGTTTGGCCTTACGGGCCCTTTGACTACGTCTACGTGGTTCCCCAGACGGTACAGCTGAACTGGAGGTGGACTCCTGTGATTCCTGCCCTCTGACACCGGATCCCTTTGGCAGCCGTTTCCTGAGGCGTCCTGGCCTAGATGGGCCAGGCTGCGGCCCGGGCGACTGGGATGGCGGGCTGCCAGCCTGTCCTGCCCGTTGCCCACCCAATGCACCTGGGACGGAAGGGGGAGAGTCCGAGGTGGCGCCGATGCCCTCAGCGATGGCCTGCAGAGACTGGGCTATGGCCTGCTGAGACTGGGCCATGGCCTGCTGAGACTGGGCCATGGCCTGCTGAGACTGGGCCATGGCCTGCTGAGACTGGGCTATGGCGTTGAGCGCCTCTGCCATCTGGCGCTGGCACTGGCTCATGGCCTCCTGTGAGAGGGCAGCCATTTCCTGGGCCACAGACGCCGCCTGCACGGAAGGCCCCAGGCCTCGCAAACCGTTCCCCATGTCTGACACCGTCGCACCCATTGCCTCCACCGCGGGCGCCACCCGTGCGGTGTCAGCCTGGGTGGCACGCATGACCGGGACCACTCCCAGCTCCTGGACGCGGGTGGACTCCTCCACCTGCGACCGCAGCCGCCGCAAGCCACCCGTCACCCGATTCGCTCGTCTCCGTGTCGGTGGTTGCATCGGATCTATGTGTGGGTGTGGTAACTGCAGGAACCCGGGATCCATCTGGGCGGCAGATGTTCGCTTGGGCTGGGCTGCCCTCCGACCGCCCGATCCCTCTGCTGCTCCTACCTCCACCTGCTGTACCGGGACGGCTGTGTTGTGCGCACCACTGAGTGTACCAGACGCCTCATCACTAAAGTGCCCAACCGTGGTGAGTGTTTCTGCGATGGTGGAGGGTGTTGGTGACAGCAGTGGCGTTGTGTCGTGCTCTTCGTCCCACTCTGAGTCCATGGCACTTTGGGGTGGGGGTTCGTCTCCACCCATCCACTCTGAGTCACTGTCCGGTATTTCGTCTTCCCGGGTAGGGGTGTCCTGGGTAGTGCTGTCCCGGGTAGTGCTGACCCGGGTAGTGCTGTCCCGGGTAGGGGTGTTCTGGGTAGTGGTGTCCCGGGTAGGGGTGTCCTGGATAGTGGTGTCCTGGGTAGTGGTGTCCTGGCTCGGATGTGACGGGGGCCTGTGGCTGCCCCCCTCATCGCTGGGTGGTCGCTCCCGCACGTGACGGGGGTGTCGTCTCCTTGTTGCTCCAGGTCTCTCCGTCTCCCGTGGTGTGCGTGGGGCATCCTGCGGGCGTCGCATGCTGGAGGGTGCGGGTCTCTCCGTCTCCCGTGGTCTCCGAGGGGCATCCTGCGGGCGGTCTGCATCTGCGGGGATGGGTGCCTGGACGTTTGGTCCTGCGATACACAATGAAGCATGCATGGTTAGACATCAGGCAGTGATCAGGTGATACGGGGGAGGGGGATATAGGGGAGGGGGGATATGGGGACGGGCTGTTGGTGGCTCACTTGCTCGTGGGGCCCCGACCTCTGCATCAGCAACCTCCCGGTCCTCAGGTCCGCCAGCCAGTTCCAGGGCCCTTTCCTCGTGTACGGTCAGTGGCCTCTCATCAGCGGGCCCTCCTCCAGTCCTCACATGCTCCCTTATTGTTGTGTGCGCGCTTCTCCTGGGGGGGGGGGGGGCGGGGTGGCAGGGGTAAAAGGCAACAGTGTTAGGCAGGTATATGAATGCACGCCATCGGTTGCGCGTGCATTGCAGAGGTTAAGGTTAGGGCTGGATTCACTTGGGGATATGGGGGAGGGGGGATATGGGGGAGGGGGGGATATGGGGGAGGGGGGATATGGGGGATATGGGGGAGGGGGGATATGGGGAGGGGGGATATGGGGGAGGGGGGATATGGGGGAGGGGGGATATGGGGAGGGGGGATATGGGGGATATGGGGGAGGGGGGATATGGGGAGGGGGGATATGGGGGAGGGGGGGGCTATGGGGGAGGGGGGATATGGGGGATATGGGGAGGGGGATATGGGGGAGGGGGGATATGGGGGATATGGGGAGGGGGATATGGGGGAGGGGGGATATGGGGGAGGGGGATATGGGGGAGGGGGGATATGGGGGAGGGGGGATATGGGGGATATGGGGAGGGGGGATATGGGGGAGGGGGGATATGGGGGAGGGGGGATATGGGGATATGGGGGAGGGGGGGATATGGGGGAGGGGGGATATGGGGGATATGGGGGAGGGGGGATATGGGGAGGGGGGGATATGGGGGAGGGGGGGTATGGGGGAGGGGGGGATATGGGGGAGGGGGGATATGGGGGAGGGGAGATAAGGGGAGGGGGGATATGGGGGATATGGGGGGAGGCTCACCCTGCCTGCTCTGACGAGGTCGTTCACCTTCTTGTGGCACTGGGTGCCTGTCCGTGGTGTTAGGGCCACAGCGGTGACGGCCTCTGCCACCTCCCTCCACAGACGCCGGCTGTGGCGTGGGGCAACTCTGCGGCCGTGCCCGGGATACAGGGCGTCCCTCCTCTGCTCCACCGCGTCCAGGAGCGCCTCCACATCGCGTGACTCGAACCTCGGGGCTGAGCGACGGCCAGCCATCAAGTCGGGTGTTGCGGTCGGGTGGGGGGGAGCTGCGCGGCCTTATGAGCCGTCACGAAGTTTCCGCCGATAACGGAGAATTTCGCCCACTGTCACTCCCACTGGATTCTCCAAAACACTGTCACAGCCACTGGATTCTCCAAAACACTGTCACAGCCACTGGATTCTCCAAAACATTGTCACAGCCACTGGATTCTCCAAAACACTGTCACAGCCACTGGATTCTCCAAAACACTGTCACTGTCACTGGATTCTCCAAAACACTGTCACAGCCACTGGATTCTCCAAAACACTGTCACAGCCACTGGATTCTCCAAAACACTGTCACAGCCACTGGATTCTCCAAAACACTGTCACAGCCACTGGATTCTCCAAAACACTGTCAGTGCCACTGGATTCTCCAAAACACTGTCAGTGCCACTGGATTCTCCAAAACACTGTCACAGCCACTGGATTCTCCAAAACACTGTCAGTGCCACTGGATTCTCCAAAACACTGTCAGTGCCACTGGATTCTCCAAAACATTGTCACAGCCACTGGATTCTCCAAAACACTGTCACAGCCACTGGATTCTCCAAAACACTGTCACTGCCACTGGATTCTCCAAAACACTGTCACTGCCACTGGATTCCCGCTGCTGAACTACTTCTATTGCAATAAAAACAGAAAATGCTGGATAAACAGAGTTAATGTTTTAGAATCTCTACCGTGCAGATTCCTAGGTTCAGGGGTCCCAGATTCAAATCCCGTCACTGCAGATGGTGAAATTTGAATTCAATAGAAATCTGGGGCGAAATTCTCCTCCCCGCCCCGCCACATTTCTGCCCCGACCGGCCGGCGGGAGTCTCCGTAACACCGGCCGGTCAACGGGGTTTCCCATTGTGGGGCAGCCCCACACCGTCGGGAAACCCCCGGGCGCCGGCAGAACGGAGACTCCCGCCGGCGGAGAATGACGCCCCTGGAATTAAAAGTCTAATGATGATCATGAAACCATTGTCAATTGTTGCAAAAACCCATCTGGTTCACAAATGTCCTTTAGGGAGGGAAATCTGCCGTCCTTACATGGGCAATGTACAGCAGAAACCTCAAATCCCTGGCGAGACATCACCAACGCTGCCTCCGCAAAATCCTGCAAATCGTCTGGCGGGACAGGGGTACCAGTGTGAGTGTCCACTCCCAGGCCAATGTCCCTGTATCGAGGCTCTGGTCAAGCTCGACCAGCTGCGATGGGCGGGCCACATTGCCCACATGCCTGACACAAGACACACAAAGACTCGACTCCGAGCTCCGCAATGACAAACGGTCACTGGGAGGGCAGAGGAAAGGCTACACGGGCACTCTGGAAGGCTCCCTAAATAAATGCAACATCCCTGTCGATCCGTGGAAATCGCTTGTCTGAGAACACAAACTGGACAAAAAGCAAAAGTGAAGGCACCAGTCACATCGAGCGTCAAAGGGTGGAACACGCGGAGGCGAGCCCGGAATCCAGCGTGTCCCACCCACCCACCTCATCAAACACCACCTGCAAAACCTGTGGCAGAGTCTGCTGACCCAGGATTGGACTATTCTGACCCCCCGGAGAGCCCACCTCCCCGGAGTGGAAGCGAGTCATCCTCGACGGTGACGGACTGCCCAAGAAGAAGATACGCCCACTGTGCTGTTAGGGAGGGGTTCCAGGATTCTGACCCAGCGACAGTGAAGGAACGGCCGATATATTTCCAAGTCGGGGCGGTGAGTGACTCAGAGGGGAACCTCCAGGTGGTGGGGTTCCCAGGTATCTGCTGCTCTTGTGCTTCTAGATGGTAGAGGCCGTGGGTTTGGAAGGTGCTAAGGAACCTTGGTGAGTTACTGCAGTGCATCTTGTAGATGGGACACACGGCTGCCACTGTGCGTCAGTGGTGGAGGGAGTGAATGTTTGTGGAAGGGGAGCAATCAAGCGGGGCTGCTTTGTCCTGGATGGTGTCGAGCTTCTTGTGTGTTGTTGGAGCTGCGCTCATCCAGGCAAGTGGAGAGTATTCCATCACACTCCTGACTTGTGCCTTGTGGATGGTGGACAGGCTTTGGGGGGTCAGGAGGTGAGTTACTTTCCGCAGGATTCCCAGCCTCTGACCTGCCCTGGTAACCACAGCATTGAAATCATAGAATCGCAGAATTTACAGTGCAGAAGGAGGCCATTCGGCCCATCGAGTGTGCACCAGCCCTTGGAAAGAGCACCTACCTAAGCCCATACCTCCACCCTATCCCCATAACCCAGTAACCCCACTTAACCTTTTTTGGGGGACTAAAGGCAATTTAGAAAAGTCAGTCCACCTAACCTGCACATCTTTGGACTGTGGGAGGAGACCGGAGCACCCGGAGGAAACCCACGCACACATGGGGAGAACGTGCAGACTCCGCACAGACGGTGACCCAGCGGGGAATCGAACTTGGGACCCTGGAGCTGTGAAGCAACAGTTATGACTGGTTCAGTTTACTTTCGCTTTGGTCTGTCTGCGACAGGGTGTTTAGTTTTGTTTTTGATTTGGAGAAGCTGCAGCCACAGCCAGATGTGTAGGAATCTCTGCAGCTTATGAATGTTCATTTGGTGATTTCAAACTGATAACTGTTCTCAGTAGTGAAGTTAAACCTGATGTCTTTCTGTAAAAAGGGTTCTTTTTGTCTTATGGATGTTGCAAGGAAAGATTGAGTTACTTGGAGAGTACTGTGTTCTTTGGGGGATTTATTGGTGTTGATAGTTGTTCAGATGTTTCCTGTGGGTTTTTAAAGTGTTAACTGGTTTCATAAATAAACATTATTTTAATTTAAAAGTACTGTAGATTTCTGTTGCATCACACCTGTAGAGTGGGCCGTGTGCTCCCCATACCACAATCTATTAAAGGTTGTGGGTCAGGTGAACTCCATGATACACTTTGGGGTTCTCGAAACCCTGGCCCATAACACTTTTCCTGTTCTCCGCCTGTGGAATGGAACAGACAAAGATATAGAACCATAGAAAGTTACAACACAGGAGGTTATTAGCATCAGACATAAGATAATGAGAAATCAGACCAGGGGAAGGCCATTTGGCCCCTCAAGCCTGTTCCAGCATTAAATAAGATCATGAGTGACCGATCTGATTGCTGCCTTGACTCATTCATTTTCATTCATTTCATTTCATTTCAATTCATTTCAACTCTATTTTGCTGCCTACCTAGAGGGTGGTGACAATCTGGAATGCCCTGCCTGGGAGGGTAATAGAGCAGGGTTGCCTCACATCTTTTACAAAATTCTAACGGGATTAGACAGGGTAGATTCAGAAAGAATGTTCCCGATGGTGGGGGAGTCCAGCACGAGGGGTCATAGTTTGAGGATAAGGGGTAAACCTTTTAGGATTGAGGTGAGGGGAAATTTCTTCACCCAGAGAGCGGGGAATCTGTGGAATTCACTCCCACAGAAAGTAGTTGAGGCCAAGATTTCAAGAAGGAATTCGATACAGCTCTTGGGGCTAAAGGAATCAAGGGGTATGGGGGGGAGGCAGGATCAGGGCATTAAACTTCAGCCAATGATCATAATGAATGGCGGAGCAGGTTCGATGGGCTGAATGGCCTCCTGCCGCTTCTATTTTCTGCTTCCATGTTTCCATGACTAAAAAGCACCCGGATGGGCACTCGGCACGTCCCAACATTCCAGGCTGTGGGCCAAGGGCTGGCCAATGGGGTTAGGTCGACAGGTCAGGGGTTTCTCATGTGTCGGTGCAGACTCGATGGGCCGAAGGGCCTCGTCTGCGCTGTGTTATTCTGAGATTCCCGGCTGGATGTGGCAGGGCTGCTGAGCTTCGATCTGATGCGTTGGTTGTGGAATCGCTGAGCTCTGCCCATCACTTGCTGCTGATGCTGTTTGGCTCACAGTCCCTGTGTTGTAGCTTCACCAGGCTGACACCCCATTTTTGGATTTGCCTGATGTTGCTCCCGGCTCTCCTGCTCTCTTCATTGAACCAGGGTTGACCCCCTGGCTGGGTGGTAATGGGAGAGTGGGGGATAGGCCGGGCCAGGAGGTTACAGGTTGTGGTTGATACAATTCTGCTGCTGATGGCCTCATGGATGCCCAGTCTGGAGTTGCGAGATCTGTTCGAAGTCTATCCCATTGAGCACGGTGGTCGTGCCACACAACACGATGGAGGGTATCCTCAAGGTGAAGACGGGACTTTGTCTCCACAAGGACTGTGCGGTGGTCACTCCTACCCACACTGTCATGGACAGCAGGCAGGTTGGGGAGGATGGGGCCAGGTATGTTTTTCCCTCTTGTTAATTCCCTCACCTCCCACTGCAGTCCCAGTCGAGCAGCTCTGTTCTTTAGGACCCGGCCAGCTCGGTCTGTGGTGGTACCACCGAGCCACTCTTGCTGATGGACATCAAAGTCCCCCACCCATTCTGTTCCCATGCCACCCTCAGTGCTTCCTCCAAATGGTATTCCACGTGGAGGTGCACTGATTCATCAGCTGAGGACGGCGATACGTGGAAATCAGCAGCAGGTTTCCGTGTCCAGGAGACTTCACGGGGGCCAGAGTCGGTGTTGAGGACTCCCTGGGCAGCTCCCTCCCTATCACTGTGCCACCACCTCTGCTGGGTCTGACCTGCCCTGAGACAGGTGATGGTGACGGTGGTGTCTGGGACATTGTCTGAATAGTATGACTATATCAGGCTGTTGCTTAACTAGTCCGTGAGACAGCTCCCCCAATTTTGGCGCAGGTGTTAGTAAGGATGACTTTGCAGGATCAACAGGGCTGGTTCTCCCCGCTGGCACTCAGTCTCTATACTGTCTATACTCACCAACAGCCTCATATCCACATCTGGTAACAATGTGGGCAGTATGTTCCGCTGGATCCTTCTCCTTTTTAACAATGAGCCAAATTGAAGCCTGAGATATGCTGGGTGCTGCTCCCTCCACCGACCCACTCACGACACATCTCGACTGGCCGGGCTCCCAATTCCGTGCCAAACCTTTTATAAAACTCTGCCGGGGACACGCCCGCAACCGGCCCCTTCCCAGACTGCATCGACCCCATGACCTCCCCCAGCCTCGTCTGGGCATCTAACCCTTGCACCCTCCTTTCCTCAACCACTGGGAACTCCAATCCATCTTCCCCACCCAACCTCTGTGCCCTCCCGTAGTCCTTCAACCGCACCTCCCCTCCTCCCCTCTAATTGTGAGGTCCGGCTGGGGTCCACACTGAGCCGAACAGATTGTATCAAAAGGAAGAGTGCAGAGCAGTTACTCTACTGCAGGAGCCCTCACAGTTCATGGCCCTCCGGTTTTATACAGGATGTAGAAGCGAGGTGCCCCACCCCTCAGTATATTCCCCGATAGTCCTTTGGGAATATCAATCCCCCCAGTCTCACAAGTGTCCAATGACCTGCTCAACCCCAGATTGTGACATTCCTCCTCCCTGAAGTGCGTGGTGACGCCGTCGCACACGGGGCTGGACCGAGACCGGGAGGCAGGGAGCGTGGGCGCACGCCGGCGACTTTTAAGAAACGGGGTGGCCCTCAACGGCGACGGACGGAGGAGGGTCCGGCGACGTGAAGCGGAGCGGGGTGCGACCCTTCCGTCCAGACCTGCGGGGAATTTTAGGAACCTGTAGCTTTGGGGGAGGTGGGGGGGGGGGGGGTAGAGGCCCACGGGGCTGACGGACGTTCGCCCGTGGGCACGGTGCCGGGCGCCTGGCTCGAAGGTGGTCCATGTCCACTTCACTTGTTGGCGCCCCCTTTTGGAGGCGATAAGCGGTCTGTCCGGTCCAACGCAGCAGTCACCCCTGGGCATAGTTATGGATGTAAATCTCGATCCCCGGGAGAAAAACACAAACCGGACGCATGGCAGGCAGAACCGCTGCCTGAAAACCCTGCGCCTTGCTCACTTTGCCCCTATGTCGGATGACAGCAACCCCAAGCTGGTCCACGAGAATCTTCTCCTTATCCAGGTCGCGGTGTCACAGGTTCACACTCGACAGCGTTCCCGCTTTTGGCCTCCGCCTAAGTCACCTTTGCGCCCAATCCACTTCAGGAGGTCAACCAAAGACCCCCTCCCCCACCAACGTCTCAAACATCTGAGCCACGTATTCGTGGCCTGGGTCTCAGATGGACATCAATCCAGTCGAGACGCTGAGTAGGACTGAACCGATGCTTCAATAGACTAACAGTGTGCCAACCTGTAGCTCCTCCCGCACTGTAAGACTGCCCCAGATCGACGGGCTTGATACCTCCTCAGAGGGGCGGAGCCACAGGCGGAGCCAACAGCATCACCAATAACAACATTCCAACAGTACAACAGCAACAACCAATAACAGAACAGCAATAACAGTAAGTATAGACAACAGTGGAGATAATGATAGTACTAGAACAGCAGAACAATAGTGAACATATATACAACAGCCTTACGCAGCCATACGTGGCTCACCACAGTCTCCTCCATCCTTTAAGGCAGCCCCATGATCCTGAGATTCTGCCTCCTCGAGCGATTCTCCAAATCGTCCAACGTCTCCCGGCTTCTTGTTGCCTTCCGCCATCATCCGCGTTTCAGCCTTCAGCGAGGCCAAACGGTCCTCGTGGCCGGTCAGCGGTTTGTTCTCACTGGAACGAAGGAGGTTGAGGGGCGACCTGATAGAGGTCTACAAAATTATGAGGGGCATAGACAGAGTGGATAGTCAGAGGCTTTTCCCCGGGGTAGAGGGGTCAATTACTAGGGGGCATAGGTTTAAGGTGAGAGGGGCAAGGTTTAGAGTATATGTACGAGGCAAGTTTTTTACACAGAGGGTAGTGGGTGCCTGGAACTCGCTGCCGGAGGAGGTAGTGGAAGCAGGGACGATAGTGACATTTAAGGGGCATCTTGACAAATACATGAATAGGATGGGAATAGAGGGATACGGACCCAGGAAGTGTAGAAGGTTTAGTTTGGTCGGCAGGGTCTTGGAGGGCCGTAGGGCCTGTTCCTGTGCTGTACATTTCTTTGTTCCTTTGTTATAGAACATAGAACGATACAGCGCAGTACAGGCTCTTCGGCCCACGATGTTGCACCGAAACAAAAGCCATCTAACCTACACTATGCCATTATCATCCATATGTTTATCCAATAAACTTTTAAATGCCCTCAATGTTGGCGAGTTCACTACTGTAGCAGGTAGGGCATTCCACGGCCTCACTACTCTTTGCGTAAAGAACCTACCTCTGACCTCTGTCCTATATCTATTACCCCTCAGTTTAAAGCTATGTCCCCTCGTGCCAGCCATTTCCATCCGCGGGAGAAGGCTCTCACTGTCCACCCTATCCAACTCCCTGATCATTTTGTATGCCTCTATTAAGTCTCCTCTTAACCTTCTTCTCTCCAACGAAAACAACCTCAAGTCCATCAGCCTTTCCTCATAAGATTTTCCCTCCATACCAGGCAACATCCTGGTAAATCTCCTCTGCACCCGCTCCAAAGCCTCCACGTCCTTCCTATAATGCGGTGACCAGAACTGTACGCAATACTCCAAATGTGGCCGTACCAGAGTTCTGTACAGCTGCAACATGAGGGCATTTAAAAGTTTATTGGATAAACATATGGATGATAATGGTATAGTGTAGGTTAGATGGCTTTTGTTTCGGTGCAACATCGTGGGCCGAAGGGCCTGTACTGCGCTGTATTGTTCTATGTTCTATGACCTCCCGACTCCGGAACTCAATCCCTCTACCAATAAAGGCCAACACTCCATAGGCCTTCTTCACAACCCTATCAACCTGGGTGGCAACTTTCAGGGATCTATGTACATGGACACCTAGATCCCTCTGCTCATCCACACTTTCAAGAACTTTACCATTAGCTAAATATTCTGCATTCCTGTTATTCCTTCCAAAGTGAATCACCTCACACTTCTCTATATTAAACTCCATTTGCTACCTCTCAGCCCAGCTCTGCAGCTTATCTATATCCCTCTGTAACCTGCTACATCCTTCCACACTATCGACAACACCACCGACTTTAGTATCGTCTGCAAATTTACTCACCCACCCTTCTGCGCCTTCCTCTAGGTCATTGATAAAAATGACAAACAGCAACGGCCCCAGAACAGATCCTTGTGGTACGCCACTTGTAACTGAACTCCATTCTGAACATTTCCCATCAACCACCACCCGCTGTCTTCTTTCAGCTAGCCAATTTCTGATCCACATCTCTAAATCACCCTCAATCCCCAGCCTCCGTATTTTCTGCAATAGCCTACCGTGGGGAACCTTATCAAACGCTTTGCTGAAATCCATGTACACCACATCAACTGCTCTACCCTCGTCTACCTGTTCAGTCACCTTCTCAAAGAACTCAATAAGGTTTGTGAGGCATGACCTACCCTTCTCAAAGCCATGCTGACTATCCCTGATCATATTATTCCTATCTAGATGATTATAAATCTTGTCTCTTATAATACCCTCCAAGACTTTACCCACTACAGACGTGAGGCTCACCGGCCTATAGTTGCCGGGGTTGTCTCTGCTCCCCTTTTTGAACAAAGGGACCACATTTGCTGTCCTCCAGTCCTCTGGCACTATTCCTGTAGCCAATGATGACATAAAAATCAAAGCCAAAGGTCCAGCAATCTCTTCCCTGGCCTCCCAGAGAATCCTAGGATAAATCCCATCAGGTCCCGGGGACTTATCTATTTTCAGCCTGTCCAGAATTGCCAACACCTCTTCCCTACGTACCTCAATGCCATCTATTCTATTAGCCTGGGGCTCAGCATTCTCCTCCACAACATTATCTTTTTCCTGAGTGAATACTGACGAAAAATATTCATTTAGTATCTCGCCTATCTCTTCAGACTCCACACACAATTTCCCATCCCTGTCCTTGACTGATCCTACTCTTTCCCTAGTCATTCGCTTATTCCTGACATACCTATAGAAAGCTTTTGGGCTTTCCTTGATCCTTCCTGCCAAATACTTCTCATGTCCCCTCCTTGCTCGTCTTAGCTCTCTCTTTAGATCCTTCCTCGCTACCTTGTAACTATCCATCGCCCCAACCGAAACTTCACACCTCATCTTCACATAGGCCTCCTTCTTCCTCTTAACAAGAGATTCCACTTCCTTGGTAAACCACGGTTCCCTCGCTGGACGCCTTCCTCCCTGTCTGACCGGTACATACTTATCAAGAACACGCAGTAGCTGATCCTTGAACAAGCCCCACTTATCCAGTGTGCCCAACACTTGCAGCCTACTTCTCCACCTTATCCCCCCCAAGTCACGTCTAATGGCATCATAATTGCCCTTCCCCCAGCTATAACTCTTGCCCTGCGGTGTATACTTATCCCTTTCCATCACTAACGTAAACGTCACCGAATTGTGGTCACTGTCCTCAAAGTGCTCACCTACCTCCAAATCTAACACCTGGCCTGGTTCATTACCCAAAACCAAATCCAACGTGGCCTCGCCTCTTGTTGGCCTGTCAACATATTGTTTCAGGAAACCCTCCTGCACACACTGTACAAAAAACGACCCATCTATTGTACTCGAACTATATCTTTTCCAGTCAATATTTGGAAAGTTAAAGTCTCCCATAATAACTACCCTGTTACTTTCGCTCTTATCCAGAATCATCTTCGCCATCCTTTCCTCTACATCCCTAGAACTATTAGGAGGCCTATAAAAAACTCCCAACAGGGTGACCTCTCCTTTCCTGTTTCTAACTTCAGCCCATACTACCTCGGAAGAAGAGTCCCCATCTAGCATCCTCTCCGCCACCGTAATACTGCTCTTGGCTAGCAGCGCCACACCTCCCCCTCTTTTGCCTCCTTCTCTGAGCTTACTAAAACACCTAAACCCCGGAACCTGCAACATCCATTCCTGTCCCTGCTCTATCCATGTCTCCGAAATGGCCACAACATCGAAGTCCCAGGTACCAACCCATGCTGCCAGTTCCCCTACCTTGTTTCGTATACTCCTGGCATTGAAGTAGACACACTTCAAACCACCTACCTGAACACTGGCCCCCTCCTGCGACGTCAAATCTGTGCTCCTGACCTCTATGCTCTCATTCTCCCTTACCCTAAAACTACAATCCAGGTTCCCATGCCCCTGCTGCATTAGTTTAAACCCCCCCCAAAGAGCACTAACAAATCTCCCCCCCAGGATATTTGTGCCCCTCAGGTTCAGGTGTAGACCATCCTGTCTGTAGAGGTCCCACCTTCCCCAGAAAGAGCCCCAGTTATCCAGAAATCTGAATCCCTCCCGCCTGCACCATCCCTGTAGCCACGTGTTTAAATGCTCTCTCTCCCTATTCCTCATCTCACTATCACGTGGCACGGGCAACAACCCAGAGATAACAACTCTGTTTGTTCTAGTTCTGAGCTTCCATCCTAGCTCCCTGAAAGCCTGCCTGACATCCTTCTCCCCTTTCCTACCTATGTCGTTAGTGCCAATGTGGACCACGACTTGGGGCTGCTCCCCCTCCCCCCTAAGGACCCGGAAAACACAATCCGAGACATCACGTACCCTTGCACCTGGGAGGCAACATACCAAACGTGAGTCTCTCACGCTCCCACAAAATCTCCTATCTGTGCCCCTGACTATAGAGTCCCCAATTACTAATGCTCTGCTCCTCTCCCCCCTTCCCTTCTGAGCAACAGGGACAGACTCCGTGCCAGAGACCCGTACCCCGTGGCTTACCCCTGGTAAGTCGTCCCCCCACAAGTATCCAAAGCGGTATACTTGTTTCTCAGGGGAACGACCGCAGGGGATCCCTGCACTGACTGCTTTTTCCCAGTCCCTCTTACAGTTACCCACCTATCTCCAATCTTTGGTGTAACTAATTCCCTGAAGCTGCTATCTATGACCCCTTCTGCCTCCCGAATATCCACCTGCATAACACCCACAAAACGAGCCGATAGGACCAGAAAATCCAACCTCGGGCAGGACTGTGACCACTCACTCCATGGCCGCCTCCAGACGTTCCCTGTTTTAGTGAAGTTGATTGAGGCCAGCACACCAGTATAGTGCCCTGGGCTCTTTTACATCCACCTGAGGGTGGTTGCATTAACAAATCATACAGAGATTTTTAACGGTGCACCTTCTGCGAGAACCTATAGTCACTGACAGCAACTTCTTGATGTCAGCCCATCCAAAACGCTCCTGCCTATAACCTATTTCTTTCTTGACATCCACCAACGAGAATCTTGTCCCCTATTTTGACCCCAGACCGCCGAAGAAACACATTGAAATATTTTGGGTTTGATTCTCCGGAGCCCAACGCCGATCGGGCGGAGAATGGATTCCGACGGCAGAATCGGCGCTGGCACCGGTTCGATACGGGTCTGCCATACTCCGGCCCCTCCAGTCCGGCGGCACCGGGACGCGCGTGGCGAGCCATTTCAATGGCGTCGGCCGGCCTACCCACAACGCGGCGCTCCCGATGGCGCGGGCCGCGCGTGGTCCCAGCTTGCGTGAACCTGGCGTGTCGGCTGCGCACCGTGTCCAGCGCCGCCGCAACCATCCGGGAACCCTGCCGCTGGCCGGGGGGGGCTTCTGCTAGGGCTGGGGGGTGGGGGGGGGGGGGGGTTGGTGGGGGGTGGCCAGTGGGTGGGCTGTGCGGTCTCAGTTGGCGGGCTAGGGCTCGCACACGGTCATTTTACGGTGAGACCGGTGCAGGTCGTTAGCCGTACACGTGTTCACCCGGGTCCCGGCCATTCTCTGGCCGTTTTCGGCGCCGGGAGTTTCATCGGTGAGGGGTTCAGGCTAATCTTCCTGTCGTGAACCTGCCGTGGATTCTCCATTCGCACTTAGCCTCAGATACGGAGAATCCAGCTCTTTGTGTTTAAATCCTTGGGCGAAATTCTCCCCAAACGGCGCGATGTCCGCCGACTGGCGCCCAAAACGGCGCCAATCAGACGGGCATCGCGCCGCCCCAAAGGTGCGGAATGCTCCGCATCTTTGGGGCTGAGCCCCAACATTGAGGGGCTAGGCCGGCGCCGGAGGAATTTCTGCCCCGCCAGCTGGCGGAAACGTCCTTTGTTGCCCCGCCAGCTGGCGCGAAATGACATCCCCAGGCGGCGCATGCGCGGGAGCGTCTGCAGCCGCTGTCAGTTTCCCGGCGCATGCGCGGGAGCGTTAGCGGCTGCTGACAGTTTCCCGCGCATGCGCAGTGGAGAGAGTCTCTTCCACCTCCGCCATGGTGGAGGCTGTGGCCGAGGCGGAAGGGAAAGAGTGCCCCCACGGCACAGGCCCGCCCGCGAATCGGTGGGCCCCGATCGCGGGCCAGGCCACCGTGGGGGCACCCCCCGGGGTCAGATCGCCCCGCGCCCCCCCCCCAGGACCCCGGAGCCCGCCCACGCTGCCTGGTCCCGCCGGTAAATACCTACTTTAATTTACGCCGGCGGGACAGGCAATTTCTCGGCGGGACTTCGGCCCATCCGGGCCGGAGAATCGAGCGGGGGGTCCCGCCAACCGGCGCGGCCCGATTCCCGCCCCCGCCCAATCTCCGGTACCGGAGACTTCGGCAACCGGCGGGGGCGGGATTCACGGCGGCCAACGGCCATTGTCCGACCCGCTGGGGGGTCGGAGAATGACGCCCCTTGTTCCTCATTATCCCCGTAAACTCCAACACCCTCACAAGCAGCAGCGCCCTCCCCCCCCCCCCCCCCCCCCGCCCCCCCACCTTCGAGACACAATGTAAAATAAGGCAGACATTGTCAAAGTCGGGTGGGTCGCGGGTGGGTATCGAGAGGGTCGTGGAGCCGTCCGTCGCGGCGCTCCCGATCGTGCAAATCCACATGCAACAGTTGCAGCCGCCGGTTTTTAACAATGCCGGCTGCAAGCGGCCTTCAAAATGGTCACAAACATCTAAAAATAATGCGGCCGCACTGCGCACGTGCCCGCTCACCAGTGCGCAGGCGCAGAGTTTCGCACATGCGCACCGATGAGCAAGTAGGCATGCGCAGTGCGGACGCATTTTTAAAAATCTGGTCGCAGCCTTTTGGAAGGCCGTTTGCAGCCGGGATTGTTAAAAACCGGCGGCAAAAAGTTCTGGGAGAATGATGTGATTGTTGCTTTCTGAACTTTGATGCTGATGAAGTGGACGTCCCTTACTCCAAGAACGGTGAGTGATCCAACAATGGTTTCACCGCAGCTGTAACTTCAACCAAGAAATGTCAACGTTTTAAATCTTGACTTTTAAACATTCCAAAACAAAGTGCCTGCAGGTCGTATTTGGAAACTTTATCAATGAATTGATTTTTGAGTATCTTTTATTTTCTTACATTTTTAATTGTAATATTTCAGTGAAATGCGGTGAACCTCCAATTTCTAGAGGATGAAAACATTTTCAGTTTCGGCATTTTCTTCCTGTTAAACTTTATCAAATAAACCCCCCCCCCCCCTCCGAAACTTGTAAAAGTGAAGCCGGCTGCTGCGTTGTTGCCGTGAATTTGCGCAATCGGAGACGCAGAAGATTTTTTTAAACAAATTCTCTGTGATCTTCCTGCCTGAAGGGAGGCAGAGAGCAGGTCACGGCCCCCGAGCGTCGCCATCACGTACTTTGGGCGCGTTTGCGATTCCTCCAGTTTGTCAGCAGCAAACAAGGTAAGAGAAAATGGTGTGTCGCGAAGGTCGGCCGGTGTGGGTCGCGAAGGTCGGCCGGCGTGGGTCGCGAAGGTCAGCCGGCGTGGGTTGCGAAGGTCGGCCGGCGTGGGTCGCGAAGGTCGGCCGGCGTGGGTCGCGAAGGTCGGCCAGGGTGGGTCGCGAAGGTCGGCCGGCGTGGGTCGCGAAGGTCGGCCGGCGTGGGTCGCGAAGGTCGGCCGGCGTGGGTCGCGAAGGTCAGCCGGCGTGGGTTGCGAAGGTCGGCCGGCGTGGGTCGCGAAGGTCGGCCGGCGTGGGTCGCGAAGGTCGGCCGGCGTGGGTCGCGAAGGTCGGCCAGGGTGGGTCGTGAAGGTCGGCCAGGGTGGGTCGCGAAGGTCGGCCAGCGTGGGTTGCGAAGGTCGGCCGGCGTGGGTTTCGAAGGTCGGCCGGCGTGGGTTTCGAAGGTCGGCCGGCGTGGGTTTCGAAGGTCGGCCGGCGTGGGTCGCGAAGGTCGGCCGGCGTGTGTCGCGAAGGTCGGCCGGCGTGGGTCGCGAAGGTCGGCCGGCGTGGGTTTCGAAGGTCGGCCGGCGTGGGTCGCGAAGGTCGGCCGGCGTGTCGCGAAGGTCGGCCGGCGTGGGTCGCGAAGGTCGGCCGGCGTGGGTTTCGAAGGTCGGCCGGCGTGGGTCGCGAAGGTCGGCCGGCGTGTGTCGCGAAGGTCGGCCGGCGTGGGTCGCGAAGGTCGGCCGGCGTGGGTTTCGAAGGTCGGCCGGCGTGTGTCGCGAAGGTCGGCCGGAGTGGGTCGCGAAGGTCTGCCGGAGTGGGTCGCGAAGGTCGGCCGGAGTGGGTCGCGAAGGTCGGCCAGCGTGGGTCGCGAAGGTCGGCCAGCGTGTGTCGCGAAGGTCGGCCGGAGTGGGTCGCGAAGGTCGGCCGGCGTGTGTCGCGAAGGTCGGCCGGAGTGGGTCGCGAAGGTCTGCCGGCGTGGGTCGCGAAGGTCAGCCGGAGTGGGTCGCGAAGGTCGGCCAGCGTGGGTCGCGAAGGTCGGCCAGCGTGGGTCGCGAAGGTCAGCCGGCGTGGGTCGCGAAGGTCGGCCGGCGTGGGTTGCGAAGGTCGGCCGGCGTGGGTTGCGAAGGTCGGCCAGCGTGGGTCGCGAAGGTCGGCCAGCGTGGGTTGCGAAGGTCGGCCGGGTGGGTCGCGAAGGTCGGCCGGCGTGGGTCGCAAAGGTCGGCCGGCGTGGGTCGCGAAGGTCGGCCGGCGTGGGTCGCGAAGGTCGGCCGGCGTGGGTTTCGAAGGTCGGCCGGCGTGGGTCGCGAAGGTCGGCCGGCGTGGGTCGCGAAGGTCGGCCAGCGTGGGTTTCGAAGGTCGGCCGGCGTGGGTTTCGAAGGTCGGCCGGCGTGGGTCGCGAAGGTCGGCCGGCGTGGGTCGCGAAGGTCGGCCGGCGTGGGTTTCGAAGGTCGGCCGGCGTGGGTTTCGAAGGTCGGCCGGCGTGGGTCGCGAAGGTCGGCCGGCATGGGTCGCGAAGGTCGGCCGGCGTGGGTTGCGAAGGTCGGCCAGCGTGGGTCGCGAAGGTCGGCCAGCGTGGGTTGCGAAGGTCGGCCGGCGTGGGTTTCGAAGGTCGGCCGGCGTGGGTCGCGAAGGTCGGCCGGCGTGGGTCGCGAAGGTCGGCCGGCGTGGGTCGCGAAGGTTGGCCAGAAAAAAAGTTTGAAAAAGACTGAAGTAAGGGGTAAAATGCAGGAGCAGAGAAACCTCGGAGTAAATGTGCTGAGATCACGGAAGGTGGAGAGGAGTTGATGAAACAGAGAGGATTCTGGGCTTTTTTAATAGGGGCATAAAGTACAAGAACAAGGAGGTAATGCTGAGCTTATACCAGACACTAGATAGACCACAGCTGGAATATTGTGCAGAGGGGGCCACACTACAGGAAGGATGTGAACACATTGGAGAGAGAGCAGAATAGGTTCACAAGAATGGTTCCAGGGATAAGAAACTTCAGCCATGACGATAGATTGGAGAGGTTGGGACTGTTCCCCTTGGAGAGAAAAAGGAGATTTGATCGAGATGCTCAAAATCACGGGGGGTGGGGAGGGGGGGGGGGGTGCTAGACAGTGTAGACGGGGAGAAACTGTTTCTGGTTGTGAAAGGTTCGAGAACGAGAGGATCGCAGATTTGCAAAAGCGATTTGCAAAAGCGATTTGCAAACGAGCATCGTGACGTAGTTCCATTGGCCGGGGAATGGAACTAAGTCGCAATGCTCGTTTGGAGAGCCGGTCCAGACAAAGTGGACTGAATGGTCTCATTCTGCACCTTAACAATTCTGTGATTACAGCCCCGCATGCTCCACACTCGGGAATTCCCTGACTAAACCAGATTTGTACCAAACTTTTTGAAGAGGTGTTCCGGTTTCACCTCTCAATGACCTCAGCCACACGGCATATTTTGAGGTGGAAGGTTTGGGATGTCCTGTTGTTCACGCTGTGCAGAGGCTCACTGGGAGTTTCCCATTTCTTCTTCAGGGAAAATAATTTGGCAGCTCAGGCAGGAAAAGTGAGCCAGCAGGGTTATGATTCATCCTCATATCGAGGTCATGTGAGAGTTTAAAATGTTAAAATATGCCAGGCGGAATCAGAGTTTGCAGATTCTCCCGTGTCTGCGTGGGTCTCACCCCCACAACCCAAAAGGATGTGCAGGGCAGGTGGATTGGCCGCGCTAAATTGCCCCTTATTTGGAAAAAAAAATAATTGGATACTCTAACTTTATAAAAATTTTAAAAATTAAAACATTAAAAAATATGCCGGGCGGGATTCTTCGTCCAGCGAGGCCAGAATCCGGGGTCCAGCGGAGAATCGGACCTCAGCCAAAGACCGAGGTAGCCACCGGGCACCCAACGGATTGTACAGTAATGGACGTTAGCATTTCATTGAACCGGGGGTGACCAGCCTTGTGACACGGGCCAGCATTGCTGCGGGCTGCAAGGCAGCCGTCTGTCTGCACACCCGACTGACTGTCCACTGCGGCCTGTAGAACACCGCCAGCCGTATGGGTGCCCACCCTGGGGGCCGCCCTGCTGGCAGGGTGTCACACCCCACAGTGGGCCCCACAGGAGGGCTCAGGACAGGGACGCTCATGGGTAGCGGCAGCTACAGGTGTCCCTGTTGGCAGGGACGGGTGGCAGGGTTAGAAGCGCCTCAGTGCCAGGCATGACAGGGCCAGGGGTGGGGTGCAGAGGGCAAAGTGCCAGGGGGAATGGTCGGGGGTGGGGACGGGAATGGGGGAGCCGTGCGGGGACAGGGGCTGCAGTGCAGGCCAATGCCACCATGTAGCCCATTGTACCTGGTTGGGCGAGGGAATACTCACCTTGCTAACATGTCTGCCCTTTACTCCCTGCAGAGAATGGATATTATAACATGTCTGTTCCCCACCTGTACGGACAGGAGGTGTCATATCACTCAGGCATCCGGCCACTGCGTCTGTTACATAACATAAGAACTAGGAGCAGGAGTCGGCCATCTGGCCCCTCGAGCCTGCTCCGCCATTCAATGAGATCAGGGCTGATCTTTTGTGGACTCAGCTCCACTTTCCGGCCCGAACACCATATCCCCGAATCCCTTTATTCTTCAAAAAACTATCTATCTTTATCTTAAAAACATTTAATGAAGGAGCCTCAACTGCTTCACTGGGCAAGGAATTCCATAGATTCACAACCCTTTGGGTGAAGAAGTTCCTCCTAAACTCAGTCCTAAATCTACTTCCCCTTATTTTGAGGCTATGCCCCCTAGTTCTGCTTTCACCCGCCAGTGGAAACAACCTGCCCGCATCTATCCTATCGATTCCCTTCATAATCTTATATGTTTCTATAAGATCCCCCCTCATCCTTCTAAATTCCAACGAGTACAGTCCCAGTCTACTCAACCTCTCCTCGTAATCCAACCCCTTCAGCTCTGGGATTAACCTAGTGAATCTCCTCTGCACACCCTCCAGTGCCAGTACGTCCTTTCTCAAGTAAGGAGACCAAAACTGAACACAATACTCCAGGTGTGGCCTCACTAACACCTTATACAATTGCAGCATAACCTCCCTAGTCTTAAACTCCATCCCTCTAGCAATGAAGGACAAAATTCCATTTGCCTTCTTAATCACCTGTTGCACCTGAAAACCAACTTTCTGCGACTCATGCACGAGCACACCCAGGTCTCTCTGCACAGCAGCATGTTTTAATATTTTATCATTTAAATAATAATCCCTTTTGCCGTTATTCTTACCAAAATGGATAACCTCACATTTGTCAACATTGTATTCCATCTGCCAGACCCTAGCCCATTCACTTAGCCTGTCCAAATCCCTCTGCAGACTTCCAGTATCCTCTGCACTTTTTGCTTTACCACTTATCTTAGTGTCGTCTGCAAACTTGGACACATTGCCCTTGGTCCCCAACTCCAAATCATCTATGTAAATTGTGAACAGTTGTGGGCCCAACACTGATCCCTGAGGGACACCACTAGCTACTGATTGCCAACCAGAGAAACACCCATTAATCCCCACTCTTTGCTTTCTATTAATTAACCAATCCTCTATCCATGCTCCTACTTTCCCCTTAATGCCATGCATCTTTATCTTATGCAACAACCTTTTGTGTGGCACCTTGTCAAAGGCTTTCTGGAAATCCAGATATACCACATCCATTGGCTCCCCGTTATCTACCGCACTGTTAATGTCCTCAAAAGATTCCACTAAATTAGTTAGGCACGACCTGCCCTTTATGAACCCATGCTGCGTCTGTCCAATGGGACAATTTCCATCCAGATACCTCGCTATTTCTTCCTTGATGATAGATTCCAGCATCTTCCCTACCACCGAAGTCAAGCTCACTGGCCTATAATTACCCACTTTCTGCCTACCTCCTTTTTTAAACAGTGGTGTCACGTTTGCTAATTTCCAATCCGCCGGGACACCCCAGAGTTTAGTGAATTTTGGTAAATTATCACTAGTGCATTTGCAATTTCCCTAGCCATCTCTTTTAGCACTCTGGGATGCATTCCATCAGGTCCAGGAGACTTGTCTACCTTTCGCCCCATTAGCTTGCCCATCACTACCTCCTTGGTGATATCAATCCTCTCAAGGTCCTCACCTGTCATAGCCTCATTTCCATCAGTCACTGGCATGTTATTTGTGTCTTCCACTGTGAAGACCGACCCAAAAAACCTGTTCAGTTCCTCAGCCATTTCCTCATCTCCCATTATTAAATCTCCCTTCTCATCCTCTAAAGGACCAATATTTACCTTAGCCACTCTTTTTTGTTTTATGTATTTGTAGAAACGTTTACTATCTGTTTTTATATTCTGAGCAAGTTTACTCTCATAATCTATCTTACTCTTCTTTATAGCTTTTTTAGTAGCTTTCTGTTGCCCCCTAAAGATTTCCCAGTCCTCTAGTCTCCCACTGATCTTTGCTACTTTGTATGTTTTTTCCTTCAATTTGATACTCTCCCTTATTTCCTTAGATATCCACGGTCGATTGTCCCTCTTTTTACCGCCCTTCCTTTTTGTTGGTATAAACCTTTGCTGGGCACTGTGAAAAATCACTTGGAAGGTTCTCCACTGTTCCTCAACTGTTTCACCATAAAGTCTTTGCTCCTAGTCTACCTTAGCTAGTTCTTCTCTCATCCCATTGTAATCTCCTTTGTTTAAGCACAAAACACTAGTGCTTGATTTTACCTTCTCACCCTCCATCTGTATTTTAAATTCCACCATATTGTGATCGCTCCTTCCGAGAGGATCCCTAACTATGAGATCCTGAATCAATCCTGTCTCATTACACAGGACCAGATCTAGGACCGCTTGTTCCCTCGTAGGTTCCATTACATACTGTTCGAGGAAACTATCGTGGGTACATTCTATAAACTCCTCCTCAAGGCTGCTTGACCGACCTGGTTAAACCAATCAACATGTAGATTAAAATCCCCCATGATAACTGCTGTACCATTTCTACATGCATCTGTTATTTCTTTGTTTATTGCCTGCCCCACCACAATGTTACTATTTGGTGGCCTATAGATTACTCCGATCAGTGACTTTTTCGCCGGTAAATACCAGGTTTGATTTACGTCGGCGGGACAGGCAATTCCTGGGCGGGACTTCGGCCCATCCGGGCTGGAGAATCCAGCGGGGGGTCCCGCCAACCGGCGCGGCCGGATTCCCGCCCCCGCCCAATCTCCGGGAGCGGAGACTTCGGCGGGGGTGGGGGCGGGATTCACGGCGGCCAACGGCCATTCTCCGACCCGGCGGGGGGTCGGAGAATGACGCCCCTTGTATGTGAAATTGATGCCATTTGAATGTATTTGTCGAGATTCCTTTGTCTCCGATAGCACTCGGTTCCTAGGGTTTCAGAAGATCGCTTGTGTGTCCTGAGGCTCATTGTGAAGCGAGTCCGACTTGCAAGTTGGTTAAAAATAAATAATACTGTGCCTACAAATCCATCTCGAGTTTTATTGAGGCCAGACTGATGGGTAAAGAATTCAATATTGTCACATGTGGCTATACTATACAGGAAGGTGCCAGGTGCAGAAACTAACTATGTTACACCAAGAACGAATTCAATGTCATTAACAAACAATAACAAAATCTTAAACAGTATGGCAAAAAGTCTGAAACAGTGGGCGTCATTCTCCGACCCCCCAGCGGGTCGGAGAATGGCCGTTGGCCGCCGTGAATCCCGCCCCCGCTGGTTGCCGAAGTCTCCGAAGGGAGAAAAGTCGGCGGGGCGTTAATGGCGCCGCTGCCGCGGAGAATGTCACGGGTCTGCGCAAGGCAGCCGATTTTGGGCCTGCCGATATTCTCCCTTCCGGATGGGCCGAAGTCCCGTCGACGTGATGACCGTTCACGTCGACGTGAATTAAACCTCCTTTTCATCGGCGTGACCCGGTGCTCCAGGCTCACGCCGACCAGCGTGGAGGTGAGTGACGGCCTGGGGGGTTGGCTCTGGGCAGGCGATGGCGTGGCCGCAGTCTGAATGCGTGAGGAGAGGTGTGTCTCGGGTTGTGTGTGTGTGTGTACGGCGGGGGGGGGGGGGGGTGGTTAGAGTAGGGCTGGGCTCTGGGGGAGTGCCGGGAGGGGGTCCGTGCCGGGGTGGAGGTTGGGGGGGGGGGGGTCCGTGCCGGGGTGGAGGTTGGGGGTTGGGGGGGGTCCGTGCTGCGGTGGAGGTTGGGGGGGGTCCGTGCTGGGGTGGAGGTTGGGGGGGGGTCCGTGCCGTGCCGGGGTGGAGGTTGGGGGGGGGTCCGTGCTGGGGTGGAGGTTGGGTGGGGGGGTCCGTGCCGGGGTGGAGGTTGGGGGGGGGGTCCGTGCTGGGGTGGAGGTTGGGGGGGGTCCGTGCCGTGCCGGGGTGGAGGTTGGGGGGGGTCCGTGCTGGGGTGGAGGTTGGGGGGGGGTCCGTGCCGTACCGGGGTGGAGGTTGGGGGTTGGGGGGGGGGTCCGTGCTGGGGTGGAGGTTGGGGGGGGGTCCGTGCCGTGCCGGGGTGGAGGTTGGGGGGGGTCCGTGCTGGGGTGGAGGTTGGGGGGGGTCCGTGCTGGGGTGGAGGTTGGGGGGGTCCGTGCCGTGCCGGGGTGGAGGTTGGGGGGGGGTCCGTGCTGGGGTGGAGGTTGGGTGGGGGGGTCCGTGCCGGGGTGGAGGTTGGGGGGGGTCCGTGCTGGGGTGGAGGTTGGGGGGGGGTCCATGCCGTGCCGGGGTGGAGGTTGGGGGGGGGTCCCTGCTGGGGTGGAGGTTTGGGGGGGACCGTGCTGGGGTGGAGGTTGGGGGGGGGGGTCCGTGCCGGGGTGGAGGTTGGGGGGGGGGTCCGTGCTGGGGTGGAGGTTGGGGGGGGTCCGTGCCGTACCGGGGTGGAGGTTGGGGGTTGGGGGGGGTCCGTGCTGGGGTGGAGGTTGGGGGGGGTCCGTGCTGGGGTGGTGGTTTGGGGGGGGTCCGTGCCGTGCCGGGGTGGAGGTGGGGGGGGGGTCCGTGCCGTGCCGGGGTGGAGGTTGGGGGTTGGGGGGGGGGTCCGTGCTGGGGTGGAGGTTGACGGGGGTCCGTGCTGGGGTGGAGGTTGGGGGGGGGGGTCCGTGCCGTGCCGGGGTGGAGGTTGGGGGGGGGGGGTCCGTGCCGTGCTGGGGTGGAGGTTGGGGAGGGGGTCCGTGCCGTGCCGGGGTGGAGGTTGGGGGGGGTCCGTGCCGAGGAGGGGGATGGGAGGGCAAGTGAGTTGGTCCACCTAGCCAGGTGCCAGCCTCCAACAGTTGGACCCATGCGGTCCATGCCACCTGGCTGGGGGGAGGAGGGGATATGGGCAATGATGACATGTCGTCGTTCCCCTCCCCCCCACCAGGCCGTCATGTTTTCAGATCATCCAGCGATGTTGGCCGCCGTGGTGGCAGCCTCTCATGTCTATGTTGCCCTGGATGAGGAGGAGGAGTGGTGGCAGCCGCCCAGGCTGGAGGGACACCTGACCGACAGGACGAGGAGGGGGGGGAGGACGTCGCGGCCCCACGGCAACGGAGGCACCCGAGGGCGCCCCATGTGTACCGGCCCCGGCAGTCATACCAGGACCTCACGGACCTGGAATGCAGGAGGAGACTCCGGATGAGCCGGGAAACCGTGGCACACATCTGCCACCTGCTGGCACACCTGTCACCGCGTGGCACTGGCGGGGGACACCCTCTCCCCGTGTCCGTCAAGGTTACGGTGGCCCTGAACTTTTATGCAACGGGGTCATTCCAGGCACCGAGTGGGGACCTGTCCGGCATATCGCAGACATCGGTGCACCGGTGCATCCGGGCAGTGACAGATGCCCTATATGCCATGGCGCACCGCTACATCCGCTTCCCCGTGGACTGGGCCAGCCAAGATGCCCGGGCCGTGGGCTTCTCTGCCGTGGCCGGGTTCCCCATGGTCCAGGGCGCGATCGATGGGATGCATGTCGCCGTGCGGCCACCTGCAGATAACAGGGCCGTGTTCACTAATAGGAAGGGGACCTATTCGATGAACGTACAGGTGGTCTGCGACCACCGCATGATGATCCTGCACGTCTGCGCCCGTCACCCAGGCAGTGTACACGACTCATTCGTGTTGTCGCTGTCATCCATCCCCGGCATGTACGAGGGACGCCATCCCCGGCTGAGGGGCTGGTTGCTGGGCGACAGGGGCTACCCATTGCGATCGTGGCTGATGACGCCTATACGGAGGCCACGCAATGAGGCGGAGGTTAGGGCTGGATTCACTTGGGGATATGGGGGAGGGGGGATATGGGGGATATGGGGGAGGGGGTGATATGGGGATATGGGGGAGGGGGGATATGGGGGATATGGGGTATATGGGGGAGGGGGGATATGGGGGATATGGGGAGGGGGGATATGGGGGAGGGGGGATATGGGGAGGGGGGATATGGGGGATATGGGGGAGGGGGGATATGGGGGAGGGGAGATATGGGGGATATGGGGGAGGGGGGATATGGGGGAGGGGGGATATGGGGAGGGGGGATATGAGGGATATGGGGGAGGGGGTATGGGGAGGGGGGATATGGGGGAGGGGGATATGGGGAGGGGGGATATGGGGGATATAGGGGAGGGGGGATATGGGGGATATGGGGGAGGGGGATATGGGGGAGGGGGGATATGGGGGAGGGGGATATGAGGGATATGGGGGAGGGGGATATGGGGGATATGGGGGAGGGGGGATATGGGGGATATGGGGGAGGGGGGTATGGGGGAGGGGGGATATGGGGGAGGGGGGATATGGGGGAGGGGGGATATGGGGGAGGGGGATATGGGGGAGGGGGGATATGGGGGAGGGGGGATATGGGGGAGGGGGATATGGGGGAGGGGGGATATGGGGAAGGGGGGATATGGGGGATATGGGGAGGCTCACCCTGCCTGCTCTGACGAGGTCGTTCACCTTCTTGTGGCACTGGGTGCCTGTCCGTGGTGTCAGGGCCACAGCGGTGACAGCCTCTGCCACCTCCCTCCACAGACGCCGGCTGTGGCGTGGGGCAACTCTGCGGCCGTGCCCGGGATACAGGGCGTCCCTCCTCTGCTCCACCGCGTCCAGGAGCGCCTCCACATCGCGTGACTCGAACCTTGGGGCTGAGCGACGGCCAGCCATCCAGTCGGGTGTTGCGGTCGGGTGTTGCGGTCGGGTGGGGGGGAGCAGCGCGGCCTTATGAGCCGTCACGCCGTGTGGCGCGTATGACGCTGCACGGCGTGAACCACTGCGCAAGCGCGGATCCCGTTACGTCGCTGCTAGCCCATTTCGGGCCGGAGACTATCGACCCATTTTCCCGACGTGATGCAAGTCGGATTTGCGCCGTTTTTGTGCCGATCGGCGGACTTTCCGCCGATAACGAAGAATTTCGCCCAGTATGTCAGAACAAGTCAGTGAGTCCAATATGAAAAGGGTGGGTCAGGATCCACCGGCTGAGGAACGGGCCGGGCGACAGTCGAGTGAGGAGGATGCAGGGTGTCCGGAAGGTCAACAAAGTCCATTGTAGGGACAACAGGAGGGCGTGGCACCGGTGCAGGATCACGTAGCGAGCGCGGAACCAGACGAAGGGCGCGCCGATTGCGGCGGCGAATGGAGCCATCAGGCAGAAGAACCAGGAACGAGCCGGGAGCTATCTGTCGGACAACCTCAGCGGTTGCCGACCAGTCGCCCTCCGGAAGGTGTATGCGGACATTATCTCCAGGCGCCAGGGCAGGAAGATCAGTCGCCCGAGCATCATGTGTCGCCTTTTGTTGCTCATGCTCCGTCGAAGTACCGGAGCATGGTCGAGTTCTGGGACGTGAATGGACGGTACAGTGGTCCTGAGGGTGCGACCCATCAGCAGCTGGGCTGGTGACAGGCCCGTGGACAGTGGGGCCGAGCGATAGGCCAGCAAGGCGAGGCAGAAGTCGGATCCTGCATCAGCAGCCTTGCAGAGGAGCCTCTTTACGATGTGGATGCCTTTTTCTGCTTTGCCATTTGACTGGGGGTGCAGGGGACTGGACGTCACGTGTGTGAAGTTGTATGAGCTGGCGAAGGAAGACCATTCCTGACTCGCAAAGCAGGGGCCATTGTCTGACATCACGGTGAGCGAATGCCGTGCCGAGCAAAGGTCTCTTTGCAGGCCCGGATGACAGCCGATGACGTGGTGTCGTGCAGGCGTATGACCTCAGGATAGCTGGAAAAGTAGTCGATGATGATGATGTAGTCCCTGCCGAGCGCATGGAACAGGTCCAGGCCCACCTTCGACCAGGGGGACGTGACCAACTCATGGGGCTGAAGGGTCTCACGGGGTTGTGCCGGCGAAACCGCTGACAGGTGGGGCAATTGAGTACAGTGTTAGCAATGTCCTCACTTATTCCCGGCCAGTGCACAGCCTCTCGGACCCTCCGCCGGCACTTCTCAACGCCGAGATGGCCTTCGTGCGGCTGTTCTAAGACAAGCCGGTGCATGCTGTGTGGGATCACAATGCGGTCCAACTTCAGGAGGACACCATCAACGACTGTCAAGTCGTCCCGAACGTTGTAAAACTGTGGGCATTGTCCCTTGAGCCACCCGTCCGTCATGTGGCGCATCACACGTTGCAGAAGGGGGTCGGCCGCAGTCTCACGTCGAATGTGGGCCAGGCGTGCATCAGTGGCCGGCAGATTGGCAGAAGTGAAGGCTACATGTGCGTCGACTTGGCAAACGAACCCCTCAGGGTCGGACGGTGTGTTGACTGCCCTGGACAGAGCGTCTGCTATGATGAGGTCCTTACCCGGGGCGTAGACAAGTTGAAAGTCGTACCTCCGGAGTTTGAGCAGAATGCGCTGGAGGCGAGGGGGTCATATCGTTGAGGTCCTTTTGAATGATGCCAACCAGCAGGCGATGGTCAGTCTGCACGGTGAACTGGGGAAGGCCATACACATAGTCGTGGAACTCGTGATACTTCAACGCAAGAAGCATCAGGAATAAGGTGGGTGAACTTAAGGCATGGATCGGTACTTGGGACTACGATGTGGTGGCCATCACGGAAACGTGGATAGAAGAGGGGCAGAAATGGTTGTTGGAGGTCCCTGGTTATAGATGTTTCAATAAGATTAGGGAGGGTGGTAAAAGAGGTGGGGGGTGGCATTGTTAATTAGAGATAGTATAACAGCTGCAGAAAGGCAGTTCGAGGAGTATCTGCTTACTGAGGTAGTATGGGTTGAAGGCAGAAATAGGAAAGGAGCAGTCACCTTGTTAGGAGTTTTCTATAGGCCCCCCAATAGTAGCAGAGATGTGGAGGAACAGATTGGGAAACAGATTTTGGAAAGGTGCAGAAGTCACAGGGTAGTAGTCATGGGTGACTTTAACTTCCTAAACATTGAGTGGAAACTCTTTAGATCAAATAGTTTGGATGGGGTGGTGTTTGTGCAGTGTGTCCAGGAAGCTTTGCTAACACAGTATGTAGATTGTCCGACCAGAGGAGGGGCAATATTGGATTTAGTACTTGGTAATGAACCAGGGCAAGTGATAGATTTGTTAGTGGGGGAGCATTTTGGAGATAGTGACCACAATTCTGTGACTTTCACTTTAGTAATGGAGAGGGATAGGTGAGTGCAACAGGGCAAGGTTTACAATTGGGGGAAGGGTAAATACGATGTTGTCAGACAAGAATTGAAGTGCATAAGTTGGGAACATAGGCTGTCAGGGAAGGACACAAGTGAAATAGAACAAAGAACAAAGAAATGTACAGCACAGGAACAGGCCCTTCGGCCCTCCAAGTCCGTGCTGACCATGCTGCCCGACTAAACTACAATCTTCTACACTTCCTGGGTCCGTATCCCTCTATTCCCATCCTATTCATGTATTTGTCAAGATGCCCCTTAAATGTCCCTATCATCCCTGCTTCCACCACCTCCTCCGGTAGCGAGTTCCAGGCACCCACTACCCTCTGCGTACAAAACTTGCCTCGTACATCTACTCTAAACCTTGCCCCTCTCACCTTAAACCTATGCCCCCTAGTAATTGACCCCTCTACCCCGGGGAAAAGCCTCTGACTATCCACTCTGTCTATGCCCCTCATAATTTTGTAGACCTCTATCAGGTCGCCCTGATAGATGTGGAACTTGTTCAAGGAACAGGTACTACGTGTCCTTGATATGTATGTCCCTGTCAGGCAGAGGGAACCATGGTTGACAAGAGAGGTTGAATGTCTTGTTAAGAGGAAAAAGGAGACTTATGTAAGGCTGAGGAAACAAGGTTCAGACAGGGCGTTGGAGGGATACAAGATAGCCAGGAGGGAACTGAAGAAAGGGATTAGGAGAGCTAAGAGAGGGCATGAACAATCTTTGGCGGGTAGGATCAAGGAAAACCCCAAGGCCTTTTACACATATGTGAGAAATATGAGAATGACTAGAGCGAGGGTAGGTCCGATCAAGGACAGTAGCGGGAGATTGTGTATTGAGTCTGAAGAGATAGGGGAGGTCTTGAACGAGTACTTTTCTTCTGTATTTACAAATGAGAGGGGCCATATTGTTGGAGAGGACAGTGTGAAACAGATTGGTAAGCTCGAGGAAATACTTGTTAAGAAGGAAGATGTGTTGGGCATTTTGAAAAACTTGAGGATAGACAAGTCCCCCGGGCCTGACGGGATATATCCAAGGATTCTATGGGAAGCAAGAGATAGTTATCATAGTATTTACAGTGCAGAAGGAGGCCATTCGGCCCATCGAGTCCGCACCGGCTCTTGGAAAGAGCACCCTACCCAAGGTCCACACCTCCACCCTATCCCCATAACCCAGTAACCCCACCCAACACTAAGGGCAATTTTGGTCACTAAGGGTAATTTATCATGGCCAATCCACCTAACCTGCACATCTTTGGACTGTGGGAGGAAACCGGAGCACCCGGAGGAAACCCACGCACACATGGGGAGGATGTGCAGACTTCGCACAGACAGTAACCCAAGCCGGAATCGAACCTGGGACCCTGGAGCTGTGAAGCAATTGTGCTATCCACAATGCTACCGTGCTGCCCTTAGTATCACCTTCTGTTTCAAAGATTGTCAAATATTTATCTGTGGGACACTCTCATGTTATCACACTCTTGTGGGACCCTTGTCCCAACTTCAGTAAGCAGTTCCGCTACCCAAAGGCAGCCCTTTCACTGCAGAATCTGAGGGGCAATTTCCAATACTTACTCGGCATTATTTCGATCAGGCAATGTAAGTTATACGGTGCATCATAGAACATAGAACATAGAACAATACAGCGCAGTACAGGCCCTTCGGCCCACGATGTTGCACCGAAACAAAAGCCATCTAACCTACACTATACCATTATCATCCACATGTTTATCCAATAAACTTTTAAATGCCCTCAATGTTGGCGAGTTCACTACTGTAGCAGGTAGGGCATTCCACGGCCTCACTACTCTTTGCGTAAAGAACCTACCTCTGACCTCTGTCCTATATCTATTACCCCTCAGTTTAAAGTTATGTCCCCTCGTGCCAGCCATTTCCATCCGCGGGAGAAGGCTCTCACTGTCCACCCTATCCAACCCCCTAATCATTTTGTATGCCTCTATTAAGTCTCCTCTTAACCTTCTTCTCTCCAACGAAAACAACCTCAAGTCCATCAGCCTTTCCTCAATGCGGCCGTACCAGAGTTCTGTACAGCTGCAACATGACCTCCTGACTCCGGAACTCAATCCCTCTACCAATAAAGGCCAACACTCCATAGGCCTTCTTCACCACCCTATCAACCTGGGTGGCAACTTTCAGGGATCTATGTATATGGACACCTAGATCCCTCTGCTCATCCACACTTTCAAGAACTTTTCCATTAGCCAAATATTCCACATTCCTGTTATTCCTTCCAAAGTGAATCACCTCACACTTCTCTACATTAAACTCCATTTGCCACCTCTCAGCCCAGCTCTGCAGCTTATCTATATCCCTCTGTAACCTGCTACTTCCTTCCACACTATCGACAACACCACCGACTTTAGTATCGTCTGCAAATTTACTCACCCACCCTTCTGCGCCTTCCTCTAGGTCATTGATAAAAATGACAAACAGCAACGGCCCCAGAACAGATCCTTGTGGTACTCCACTTGTGACTGAACTCCATTCTGAACATTTCCCATCAACCACCACCCTCTGTCTTCTTTCAGCTAGCCAATTTCTGATCCACATCTCTAAATCACCCTCAATCCCCAGCCTCCGTATTTTCTGCAATAGCCTACCATGGGGAACCTTATCAAACGCTTTGCTGAAATCCATATACACCACATCAACTGCTCTACCCTCGTCTACCTGTTCAGTCACCTTCTCAAAGAACTCGATAAGGTTTGTGAGGCATGACCTACCCTTCACAAAGCCATGCTGACTACCCCTGATCATATTATTCCTATCTAGATGATTATAAATCTTGTCTCTTATAATCCCCTCCAAGACTTTACCCACTACAGACGTGAGGCTCACCGGTCTATAGTTGCCGGGGTTGTCTCTGCTCCCCTTTTTGAACAAAGGGACCACATTTGCTATCCTCCAGTCCTCTGGCACTATTCCTATAGCCAATGATGACATAAAAATCAAAGCCAATGGTCCAGCAATCTCTTCCCTGGCCTCCCAGAGAATCCTAGGATAAATCCCATCAGGTCCCGGGGACTTATCTATTTTCAGCCTGTCCAGAATTGCCAACACCTCTTCCCTACGTACCTCAATGCCATCTAATCTATTTACCTGGAGCTCAGAATTCTCCTCCACAACATTATCTTTTTCCTGAGTGAATACTGACGAAAAATATTCATTTAGTATCTCGCCTATCTCTTCAGACTCTACACACAACTTCCCATCCCTGTCCTTGACTGGTCCTACTCTTTCCCTAGTCATTCGCTTATTCCTGACATACCTATAGAAAGCTTTTGGGTTTTCCTTGATCCTTCCTGCCAAATACTTCTCATGTCCCCTCCTTGATCATCTTAGCTCTCTCTTTAGATCCTTCCTCGCTACCTTGTAACTATCCATCGCCCCAACTGAAACTTCACACCTCATCTTCACATAGGCCTCCTTCTTCCTCTTAACAAGAGATTCCACTTCTTTGGTAAACCACGGTTCCCTCGCTCGGCACCTTCCTCCCTGCCTGACCGGTACATACTTATCAAGAACACGCAGTAGCTGATCCTTGAACAAGCTCCACTTATCCAGCGTGTCCAACACTTGCAGCCTACTTCTCCACCTTATCCCCCCCAAGTCACGTCTAATGGCATCATAATTTCCCTTCCCCCAGCTATAACTCTTGCCCTGCGGGGTATACTTATCCCTTTCCATCCTTAATGTAAACGTCACCGAATTGTGGGGTTGAAATTGCAGAGCCGTTGGCAATGATCTTTTCGTCCTCACTGTCAACAGGGGTAGTACCAGGGGATTGGAGAGTGGTGAATGTCATGCCCCTGTTCAAAAAAGGGACTAGGGATAACCCTGGGAATTACAGGCCAGTTGGTCTTACTTCAGTGGTAGGCAAAGTCATGGAAAGGGTACTGAAGGATAGGATTTCTGAGCATCTGGAAAGACACTGCTTGATTAGGGATAGTCAGCACGGATTTGTGAGGGGTAGGTCTTGCCTTACAAGTCTTATTGAATTCTTTGAGGAGGTGACCAAGCATGTGGATGAAGGTAAAGCAGTGGATGTAGTGTACATGGATTTTAGTAAGGCATTTGATAAGGTTCCCCATGGTAGGCTTCTGCAGAAAGTAAGGAGGCATGGGATAGTGGGAAATTTGGCCATGGGAAAAAGAGTGAAAAACAATCACCAATAACCTATATTGTCCAGTATTTTCTGTTTTGTTTCAGATTCCAGCATCCCGCAATAATTTGCCTTTATTTAATAACCTATCATTTACTTTAACTCCCAGACACGTAGCTTTGGTGAACTGCAGAGTGTTATTCTTCCTCTTCCTAACACTGTTATGTTGTGCGGCCCCTGTAGATTGAGCAGAGCTGGAGGTAAGCTGCACAGTTCCCTTCTCTCTTGGTACACCAATTTCAAACTCTACGTCCTCCCCCATCTCTGCGCCCCTCTCCTACTAGGTTTAGACTTTCAGTGCAACCTCCGTATTCTACCCTGAACTTCGGGGGACCCCTGCCCCCTCTCACCGTCTCCGTCCCGCCGGACCTGTTACCCCCACGCGGCGCTCCCCCGCCGGCAGCGGGATTCTCCGTCCCGTCGGACCTCTTTTCCCGCGTGGCGCTCCCCCGCCGGCAGCTGGATTCTCCGTCCCGCCAGACCTGTTTCCCCCGTGTGGCGCTCCCCCGCCGGCAGCGGGATTCTCCGTCCCGTCGGACCTGTTACCCCCGCGTGGCGCTCCCCAGTGGCAGCGGGATTCTCCGGCCCGCCGGACCTGTTTCCCCTGCCGGCAGCGAGAATTTAAATGCAGCACAAGATGTTCCCTTAAAAATGCAACCGTATTAAAATCCGCAAAAATGTACTCTATGCTTAACCCTCACCTATTCTTGAAAATGAAAAAATGAAAATCGCTCATTGTCACAAGTAGGCTTCAATGAAGTTACTGTGAAAAGCCCCTAGTCGCCACATTCCGGCGCCTGTTCGGGGAGGCCGGTACGGGAATTGAACCGTGCTGCTGGCCTGCCTTGGTCTGCTTTCAAAGCCAGCGATTTAGCCCAGTGTGCAGCCAAGCTACGAGAGACACACAGAGACACAAAGATATAGAAATAGGCACCGATATCATCGAGAACCAGCAGGGCTAACAATCGGGAAGGAATTTTGTGACTGGCTCGTGCGACGAGGTGGTGAAATCTCCACAAGTTCAAAAAGACTTCAGAGATAAGTATTGTCTGTTTTAAACTTGTGCTGAGGAACTTGTAGCAATAGTGAAGGAAGGTCGAATCATTTAAGTGTTGTGGATACAGTTTGTGATTTAAAAGCCTTTCTTGTAGTCACAAGTGGTAAGTGTTGGGATTTTTATATTGTTTTTAATAAAGAAGTGATTTGATTTAAAAGTAAAAGTGTTGTGTCTATCAATTTATGGAGCGTGCTTTTTGTCTCGGTTACATTGGTGTCCCTGCGAGATTCTGATTTAAGCATGGACATTTATCCATCATCCCCACCTTTTGATTGACACAATCAGTCATTGCAGAATCTGCACTACAAGAGAAATTAGGTAACAAAGTCAGTAAAGTTGAGAAACCTCGAGCGATAATGACGTCTTTATGTGAGTCTGAAAATTAGGGTCTCAAACAGAGAGTCACCGAATTAGAGAGAAACACAAAATTCCTACAGAGCAGAAGGAGGCCATTCAGCCCATCAGATCTGCACCAACCCTCTGAAAGATTGCCCTACCTGGGCCCTCACCCTATCTCTGTAACCCCACCTAACCTGCACATCTTTGGACCGTGGGAGGAAACCGGAGCACCCGGAGGAAACCCACGCACACACGGGGAGAACGTGCAGACTCCACACAGTCACCCGAGGTCGAAATCGAACCCAGGTCCCTGGCGCTGTGAGGCAGCAGTGCTAGCCACTGTGCCACCGAGGGTGACCTACTGTTACAAACTGAAACTATTAAAGAACACCGGAAGTTGTTCGATGAACTGTTGAAACTTTTGATCTCTCTTAGTTTAAAAACACATCGGAAAAAGGCAGAAGTTATGAAATCCCAGGCCACAGACTTGGGTTCCGTTATGACACATTGACGCTATTTTAAAGCTACCACTCCCTCTGGATGTGAGATCATTAAGATCCTTTTTAGGACTGGCCAGCTACTGCAGGGATCATATCGGCAGGTCCGCCCCTTTGTCTGAACGTTTGAAGAAGCACACTCCACATTCAATGTGATCATGGCTGATCTCCTCTTAGCCTCAACTCCACCGTCCTGCCCAGTCTCCAAATCACTTCAACCCGTCACTGATTAAAAATCTGTCTAACTCCTCCTTAAATTTACTCACTGTCCCAGCATCCACCGCACTCTGGGATGGCGAATTCCACAGCCCTTTGGGAGAAGTAGTTTCTCCTCATTGTCATGAGAGAGTACCTTTAAGACATGGATGTTTAAGCAATGTGCCTTTAAGAAAACCGTGATGTCAGAGAGTGGGTGGGGCTGGGCTTTAGATCAGCCATTTTGAAGTTTCAGTTTGAAAAAGAGCTTGTGTGTGTCTGTGTGTTTCCAGAGAGCTGCAGTTTGGAGTAAAGAGCTTGGGGAGTGTCTGTGTTTTGCAGTGAGCTGGATTTGCTGTGATCTCTGCCATGAAAGACTACCTCTGGATCATTTGGGTGATTTAAACTAATAATAGTGAAGCCTTTAACCTGAGGTGATTCTGTTAAAAGGTGTTAAGTCTCTTGGAAGTTTGAAGGAACATTTTGAGGAATTATTTACTGTTGCAATATTTTCTGAGTTATCTTTGAAGTAAGGGGTGTTAAGAGGTCCAATGTTTATTTAAGATGCTAAGTTGAGTTCATGGAATAAACAGTGTTTTGTGTTTAAAAGCCCACGTGTCCATCATTGTAATCCCACACCGAGGGAACAAGCCGTGTGCCAGGAAAAGCAACAAATCCATTAAAGGAGAGGTTGGTTGAACTCCATGATACATTTTGGGGTTCTGAAAACGCCTCATCCATAACAATTGGGGGCGCGTCCGTGATAAAGGTCTATCTATTGGTTTGGCTTTTGTGAACTTAAAGACAGTGAAGGATTGTTGCTTTTGTATATGGTGTGTTGCCCTATTATGTATTTTCTTTTATTCCCTTTTCTTCTCATGTACTTAATGATCTATTGAGCTGCTCACAGGAAAATACTTTTCACTGTACCTCGGTACACGTGACAATAAACAAATCCAATCCAATCCAATTTTCCGGTGTGGCATTTTAGTTTAAGTAGGGAGTGTGTTGTGAACAATGGCTCTTTCAGAGGCTCAGAAGTTTTTGGGGGTGGAGAATGCCACACGTAGTACTTTACGGACAGAAACGAAAAGCAGACTGTTAGATTTGGCAAGAACATTGCAGTTAACATTACCTGACAAAATGTGAAAAGATGAGGTAATTATGGCGGTGGTTAAGCATTTAAAGTTGCCTGAGATAGAGTTTGACTCATTGTAAATGGCAAAAAATTTAGTTTCAAATTAAACAAATGGAACATGAGAAAGAATTAAAGCGGCTTGAATACGAGAGTGAGAGAGAGGAAAAAGAAAGAGAAAGAGAGAGAGAGGAAAAAGAAAGAGAGAGAGAGGAAAAAGAACAGGAGAGAGAAGAAAGGAGAAAAGAAAGAATAGCCCTAGCAGAACAAAAAGAAAAAGAAAGGGAGATACAGATCAGGGAAAAAGATAAAGAGAGGGAGTTTGAACTTCAGAAAATGGCCATGAAACATGACAATCAGTTAAAATTGGCAGACGTAAAGGGAAACGTACAGTTGGATGATAGTGACGAGGATAGTGAGAAAGAGCGTCATAGTCGAAGGCTTGGTGGCAATCTATTTAAATATGTCCCGGAAGTGGAAGCCTTTTCATTTCATTTGAGAAGGTAGCTAAACAAATGAAATGGCCACAGGAAATGTGGGTGTTACTGATTCAAACAAAGCTGGTAGGTAGAGCTAGTGAAGTGTTTGCATCACTACCGGAGGAGGTATCTGGAACGTATGAGGACGTGAAGAAATCCATCTTAAGTGTATATGAGCGAGTGCCTGAAGCTTACAGACAAAGGTTTAGAAATTTAAGGAAAGAATTTGGTCAAACATAGAACATAGAACAATACAGCGCAGTACAGGCCCTTCGGCCCACGATGTTGCACCGAAACGAAAGCCATCTAACCTACACTATGCCATTATCATCCATATGTTTATCCAATAAACTTTTAAATGCCCTCAATGTTGGCGAGTTCACTACTGTAGCAGGTAGGGCATTCCACGGCCTCACTACTCTTTGCGTAAAGAACCTACCTCTGACCTCTGTCCTATATCTATTACCCCTCAGTTTAAAGTTATGTCCCCTCGTGCCAGCCATTTCCATCCGCGGGAGAAGGCTCTCACTGCCCACCCTATCCAACTCCCTGATCATTTTGTATGCCTCCATTAAGTCTCCTCTTAACCTTCTTCTCTCCAACGAAAACAACCTCTAGTCCATCAGCCTTTCCTCATAAGATTTTCCCTCCATACCAGGCAACATCCTGGTAAATCTCCTCTGCACCCGCTCCAAAGCCTCCACATCCTTCCTGTAATGCGGTGACCAGAACTGTACGCAATATTCCAAATGCGGCCGTACCAGAGTTCTGTACAGCTGCAACATGACCTCCCGACTCCGGAACTCAATCCCTCTACCAATAAAGGCCAACACTCCATAGGCCTTCTTCACAACCCTATCAACCTGGGTGGCAACTTTCAGGGATCTATGTACATGGACACCTAGATCCCTCTGCTCATCCACACTTTCAAGAACTTTACCATTAGCCAAATATTCCGCATTCCTGTTATTCCTTCCAAAGTGAATCACCTCACACTTCTCTACATTAAACTCCATTTGTCACCTCTCAGACCAGCTCTGCAGCTTATCTATATCCCTCTGTAACCTGCTACATCCTTCCACACTATCGACAACACCACCGACTTTAGTATCGTCTGCAAATTTACTCACCCACCCTTCTGCGCCTTCCTCTAGGTCATTGATAAAAATGACAAACAGCAACGGCCCCAGAACAGATCCTTGTGGTACTCCACTTGTGACTGTACTCCATTCTGAACATTTCCCATCAACCACCACCCTCTGTCTTCTTTCAGCTAGCCAATTTCTGATCCACATCTCTAAATCACCCTCAATCCCCAGCCTCCGTATTTTCTGCAATAGCCTACCGTGGGGAACCTTATCAAACGCTTTGCTGAAATCCATATACACCACATCAACTGCTCTACCCTCATCTACCTGTTCTGTCACCTTCTCAAAGAACTCAATAAGGTTTGTGAGGCATGACCTACCCTTCACAAAGCCATGCTGACTATCCCTGATCATATTATTCCTATCTAGATGATTATAAATCTTGTCTCTTATAATCCCCTCCAAGACTTTACCCACTACAGACGTGAGGCTCACCGGTCTATAGTTGCCGGGGTTGTCTCTGCTCCCCTTTTTGAACAAAGGGACCACATTTGCTGTCCTCCAGTCCTCTGGCACTATTCCTGTAGCCAATGATGACATAAAAATCAAAACCAAAGGTCCAGCAATCTCTTCCCTGGCCTCCCAGAGAATCCTAGGATAAATCCCATCAGGTCCCGGGGACTTATCTATTTTCAGCCTGTCCAGAATTGCCAACACCTCTTCCCTACGTACCTCAATGTCATCTATTCTATTAGCCTGGGGCTCAGCATTCTCCTCCACAACATTATCTTATTCCTGAGTGAATACGGACGAAAAATATTCATTTAGTATCTCGCCTATCTCTTCAGACTCCACACACAATTTCCCATCCCTGTCCTTGACTGGTCCTGCTGTTTCCCTAGTCATTTGCTTATTCCTGACATACCTATGGAAAGCTTTTGGGTTTTCCTTGATCCTTCCTGCCAAATACTTCTCATGTCCCCTCCTTGCTCGTCTTAGCTCTCTCTTTAGATCCTTCCTCTCTACCTTGTAACTCTCCATCGCCCCAACCGAAACTTCACACCGCATCTTCACATAGGCCTCCTTCTTCCTCTTATCAAGAGATTCCACTTCCTTGGTAAACCACGGTTCCCTCGCTCAACGCCTTCCTCCCTGCCTGACCGGTACATACTTATCAAGAACACGCAGTAGCTGATCCTTGAACAAGCCCCACTTGTCCAGTGTGCCCAACACTTGCAGCCTACTTCTCCACCTTATCCCCCCCAAGTCACGTCTAATGGCATCATAATTGCCCTTCCCCCAGCTATAACTCTTGCCCTGCGGTGTATACTTATCCCTTTCCATCATTAACGTAAACGTCACTGAATTATGGTCACTGTCCCCAAAGTGCTCTCCTACCTCCAAATCCAACACCTGGCCTGGTTCATTACCCAAAACCAAATCGAACGTGGCCTCGCCTCTTGTTGGCCTGTCAACATATTGTTTCAGGAAACCCTCCTGCACACACTGTACAAAAAACGACCCATCTATTGTACTCGAACTATATCTTTTCCAGTCAATATTTGGAAAGTTAAAGTCTCCCATAATAACTACCCTGTTACTTTCGCTCTTATCCAGAATCATCTTCGCTCTTGACTAGCAGCGCCACACCTCTCCCTCTTCTGCCTCCTTCTCTGAGCTTACTAAAACACCTAAACCCCGGAACCTGCAACATCCATTCCTGTCCCTGCTCTATCCATGTCTCCGAAATGGCCACAACATCGAAGTCCCAGGTACCAACCCATGCTGCCAGTTCCCCTACCTTGTTTCGTATACTCCTGGCATTGAAGTAGAACACTTCAAACCACGTACCTGAACACTGGCCCCCTCCTGCGACGTCAAATCTGTGCTCCTGACCTCTATACTCTCATTCTCCCTTACCCTAAAACTACAATCCAGGTTCCCATGCCCCTGTTGCATTAGTTTAAACCCCCCCAAAGAGCACTAACAAATCTCCTCCCCAGGATATTTGTGCCCCTCAGGTTCAGATGTAGACCATCCTGTCTGTAGAGGTCCCACCTTCCCCAGAAAGAGCCCCAGTTATCCAGAAATCTGAATCCCTCCCGCCTGCACCATCCCTGTAGCCACGTGTTTAAATGCTCTCTCTCCCTATTCCTCATCTCACTATCACGTGGCACGGGCAACAACCCAGAGATAACAACTCTGTTTGTTCTAGTTCTGAGCTTCCATCCTAGCTCCCTGAAAGCCTGCCTGACATCCTTGTCCCCTTTCCTGCCTATGTCGTTAGTGCCAATGTGGACCACGACTTGGGGCTGCTCCCCCTCCCCCTAAGGACCCGGAAAACACGATCCGAGACATCACGTACCCTTGCACCTGGGAGGCAACATACCAAACGTGAGTCTCTCACGCTCCCACAAAATCTCCTATCTGTGCCCCTGACTATAGAGTCCCCAATTACTAATGCTCTGCTCCTCTCCCCCCTTCCCTTCTGAGCAACAGGGACAGACTCCGTGCCAGAGGCCCGTACCCCATGGCTTACCCCTGGTAAGTCGTCGTCCCCCACAAGTATCCAAAGCGGTATACTTGTTTCTCAGGGGAACGGCCGCAGGGGATCCCTGCACTGACTGCTTTTTCCCAGTCCCTCTTACAGTTACCACCTATCTCCAATCTTTGGTGTAACTAATTCCCTGAAGCTGCTATCTATGACCCCTACTGCCTCCCGAATGATCCGAAGTTCTTCCAACTCCAGCTCCAGTTCCCTAACTCGGTCTTGGAGGAGCTGGAGATGGCAGCACTTCCTGCAGGTAAAATCAGCAGGGACACTAACTGCATCCCTCACCTCAAACATCCTGCAGGAGGAACATTGCACTCCCTTCCCTGCCATTCCTCTAACTTTCTACCAAGATCTGGCTAACAACTAAGTTACATTTTTTATAAAAAATAATAATAATATAATAAAATATGGTACTTACCTCAGACCAATGGGTTTTCTTATTAGGTTAAAGGAGGAGGGCGGGTGGGAGACACTACACGTGTAGTGTCTCGGGTTTCCTCTCCACCAGAATTTATTGGTGAGGGTCTTCCCAGACGTCCGCGGGTCGACTTCCTGTTCCCGCCTAAAACACTAATTTAAAAAAAAGAAAAATTCTCAGCTTCTGCTGAAATTGACTAACCAGCCAGCTCCACTCCCGCCGAAATCGACTGGCCTGCCCCTGCAAAGACAAGTGCTTTTAAAGGACAGACTTACCTCCCAGCAGCCACTTCCGCACTGCTCCCGCTGAAACTGACTCACCAGCTGTTCTCACGCCGAAATCGACTGGCCTGCCCCTGCAAAGACAAGTGCTTTTAAAGGACAGACTTACCTCCCAGCAGCCACTTCCGCACTGCTCCCGCTGAAACTGACTCACCAGCTGTTCTCCCGCCGAAATCGACTGGCCTGCCCCTGCAAAGACAAGTGCTTTTAAAGGACAGACTTACCTCCCAGCAGCCACTTCCACACTGCTCCCGCTGAAACTGACTCACCAGCTGTTCTCACGCCGAAATCGACATTTCATACATACATGGAGTTTGAAAGGCTCAAACAGAGTAATTGTGACAGGTGGATAAGGGCTTTGAAAATAGACCAAACGTATGAAGCTCTCAGAGAAATTATACTTTTGGAGGAGTTTAAAAATTCAATTCCTGATGTAGTGAGAACTCATGTGGAAGAGCAGAGGGTTAAAACTGTGAGATTAGCAGCTGAAATGGCAGTGATTATGAATGAGTTCATAAATTAAAGATTGGTTTCCGACATCCGTTTCAGCCGGAGAGGGATAGAAACTGGGGACATGAGAAATACTCAAGTGGTAAAGGTAAAGGTGATCTGATGGGAGACAATAAAGAGAGTGTACCTCAGATTAAAAAAGAAATCCAGGAGAGTGGAAAAGAAATGAAAAGTTTCAGAGGTTTTCACTGCAATAAACTAGGCCATGTAAAGCCACAGTGTTGGTGGTTGAAGAAAAGCACTGGGGAGGCTAATGTGGTAAAACAGGATAAGACGGTGGGGTTTGTTAGAGTGGTAAAGGAAAGCCCAAGGGAGGCGAAGGAGGTGCAAACGATTGTGCAGCCTGTTCAAGAAGTAATTGTTGAGAAGGTGCCAGATGCCTTTAAAGAATTTACTTGTGTGGGTAAAGTTTACTCATGTGTATCAGGAGGAGCAGGTAAAGAAGTCACAATTTTAAGAGATACAGGGGCTAGTCAATCATTAATGATAAGAGATGAGGAATTATGTAGTTTGGGAAAAATGTTGCCAGAAAAGGTGGTGATATGTGGAATTCAAGGTGAGAGGAGTAGCGCTCCATTATATAAGGTAAGCTTGGAAAGTCCAGTGAAGAGTGGTGAAGTGGTTGTAGGAGTAATAGAGAAACTATCTTGTCCAGGAATACAGTTTATCTTGGGTAATGATACAGCTGGATCACAGGTGGGAGTGATGCCTACTGTGGTTGATAAGCCAGTGGAAAATCAGTCAACTGAAGTGTTGAAGGACGGATATCCTGGGATTTTTCCGGATTGTGCAGTAACAAGGTCGCAAAGTCACAGGTTAAGACAAGAGGAGAAATCAAAGAGTGAAGATGAAGTTGAAGTGCAATTATCAGAAACAATTTTTGATCAGATGGTTGAAAAAGAACAAGAACAGGTGGAGGATGAGGCGGATATTTTTAGTTCAGGAAAATTGGCGGAGTTACAACTGAAAGATGTAGAAATAAAATGGATATATCAGAAAGCATATACGGAAGAGGAATCTGAGAGTATACCAGAGTGTTATTACCGTAAAAATGATGTCTTAATGAGAAAATGGAGACCTGTACATATGCAGGCGGATGAAAAGTGGGCAGAGGTTCATCAGGTAGTATTGCCGGTAGGATATAGAAAGGAGGTGTTGTGAGTTGCACATGAGGTACCAGTGGGAGGTCATTTGGGAATATGGAAAACTCAAGCTAAAATCCAGAAACATTTTTATTGGCCTGGACTACATAAAGATGTAGTTAAATTTTGTTAATCATGTCACACATGTCAAGTGATAGGGAAACCTCAAGCAATGATAAAACCAGCGCCCTTAATACCCATTCCAGCATTTGAGGAACCTTTTACAAGGGTCCTAATCGATTGTGTAGGACCGCTTCCTAAAACAAAAAGTGGGAATCAATATCTTTTGACGATAATGGATGTGTCTACTAGGTTTCCAGAGGCCATGACAGTACGTAATATTACAGCTGAAAGAATTGTGGAGGAGCTACTTAAATTCTTTACTAGATATGGACTACCCACAGAAATTCAATCGGATCAAGGATCAAGTTTTACTTCAAAGTTATTCAAAGAAGTTATGGATAGCTTCGGAATAAAACAATTTAAATCAACTGCGTACCATCCAGAATCGCAGGGAGTATTAAAAAGGTGGCACCAGACATTAAAGACAATGTTGAGGGCGTACTGTCAAGATTATCCAGAGGATTGGGATAAATGAATTCCATTCGTACTGTTTACAATTAGGGATGCACCTAATGAGTCTACCAAATTCAGTCCTTTTGAACTAATGTTTGGTCATGAGGTTAGAGGACCTCTTAAATTGATTAAGGAAAAATTGGTGTGTGAGAAATCGGAAATTACATTATTGGATTACGTGTCAAATTTTAGGGAACGATTAAATAGAGCAGGTGAATTAGCTAGACAACATTTGAAAGTTGCACAAAATGTGATGAAACGGGTAGTGGACAAGAAATCCAAAGTTCGTAGTTTTGCAAGTGGGGATAAAGTTTTAGTGTTGTTACCAGTGGTAGGGGAGCCTTTAAACGCTAGGTTTTGTGGACCTTATCAGATTGAAAGGAAATTAAGTGAGCTGAATTATGTGGTAAAAACACCTGTTAGAAGGAAGACTCACCGAGTGTGTCATGTGAATATGCTTAAAAGGTACTTTGAAAGGGAAGGAGAGAAAAAGGAGGTTTTAATGATTCTAACTCAAAGTGACGAACCAAATCCAGATGACTCTGGATTTGACATACCTCAAATTAAATTGGAAAATGAGGATGTTCTTAAAAATTGGGATGAATTGTTAAGTTACCTTCCAGAGGAAAAACGAACTGACATGAAAGAGGGATTGATATCACATGGACAAGTTTGTAGAGATAAATTTGGAAGTACTAAAATGGCTATACATGATGTAGATGTGTGAAATGCTGTTCCTATCAAACAACATCCATATAGACTTAACCCTTTAAAATTGGCACAGGTTAACAGAGAGATTGAGAGTATGCTGAAGAATGGCATAATTGAAGTGGGTTGCAACCAATGGAGCTCACCCATAGTGATGGTACCTAAACCAGACGGTACCCAACGGTTGTGTGTGGACTATAGAAAGGTTAATGCAGTTACAAGAACGGACTCTTATCCTATCCCACATTTGGAGGATTGCATTGAGAAAGTGGGACAATCCGCTTTTATTTCCAAGTTGGATTTACTAAAAGGTTACTGGCAAGTACCTTTATCTGAAAGGGCGAAGGAGATTTCAGCTTTTGTGACTCCAGATGGTATATACCAGTTCAAAGTTATGCCATTTGGCATGAAAAATGCTCCAGAAACATTTCAACGGTTAACTAGCAAAGTCGTTTCAGGATTACCCAATTGTGCGGTATACATCGACGATCTGGTAGTTTTCAGCCAAACGTGGAAGGAACATTTGAAACATCTGAGGGAGTTATTCGATCGACTTCAGGAGGCGGGTTTGGTGATAAACCTAGCCAAAAGTGAATTTGGAAAAGCCCAAGTCACTTTCCTTGGCCATACAATCGGACAGGATCGACTGGTCCCACGGGATGTGAAAACAAAAGTTATTGGGGAGTTTCCGATACCCTCGACACGATGGGAAATAATGCGATTTCTTGGTATGAGTGGATTTTACCAGAAATTTGTACCAAATTTTAGCAGTGTGCTCGCTCCACTGACGGACTTGCTCAAGAAGCATAACAAATTCCAGTGGACAGCGGAGTGTCAACAGGCATTTGACGGCCTGAGAGCTGTGTTAACCACTGCCCCTGTGTTAGTCATCCCAAATTATACCAAACCATTCAAAGTGGCTGTTGATGCGAGTGATGTGGGCGTAGGTGCGGTGCTTCGACAAGACGACAAAGAGCGGCCTGTTGGTTATTTTTCAAAGAAATTGAATTCTCACCAGAAAAAGTATTCGAAGATTGAGAAGGAGACTTTGAGTTTAGAACATAGAACATAGAACATTACAGCGCAGTACAGGCCCTTCGGCCCTCAATGTTGTGCCGACCTGGGAAACCACTCTAAAGCCCATCTACACTATTCCCTTATCATCCATATGTCTATCCAATGACCATTTGAATGCCCTTAGTGTTGGCGAGTCCACTACTGTTGCAGGCAGGGCATTCCACACCCTTACTACTCTCTGAGTAAAGAACCTACCTCTGACATCTGTCTTATATCTATCTCCCCTCAATTTAAAGCTATGTCCCCTCGTGCTAGACATCACCATCCGAGGAAAAAGGCTCTCACTGTCCACCCTCTCCACTCCTTTGATCATCTTGTATGCCTCAATTAAGTCACCTCTTAACCTTCTTCTCTCTAACGAAAACAGCCTCAAGTCCCTCAGCCTTTCCTCATAAGATCTTCCCTCCATACCAGGCAACATTCTGGTAAATCTCCTCTGCACCCTTTCCAATGCTTCCACATCCTTCCTATAATGCGGCGACTAGAATTGCATGCAATACTCCAAATGCGACCGCACCAGAGTTTTGTACAGCTGCAACATGACCTCATGGCTCCGAAACTCAATCCCTCTACCAATAAAAGCTAACACACCGTACGCCTTCTTAACAACCCTCTCAACCTGGGTGGCAACTTTCAGGGATCTATGTACATGGACACCGAGATCTCTCTGCTCATCCACACTGCCAAGAATCTTACCATTAGCCCAGTACTCTGTCTTCCTGTTATTCCTTCCAAAATGAATCACCTCACACCTTTCTGCATTAAACTCCATTTGCCACCTCTCAGCCCAGCGCTGCAGCTTATCTGTGTCCCTCTGTAACTTGTAACATCCTTCCGCACTGTCCACAACTCCACCGACTTTAGTGTCATCTGCAAATTTACTCACCCATCCTTCTACGCCCTCCTCCAGGTCATTTATAAAAATGACAAACAGCAGTGGCCCCAACACAGATCCTTGTGGTACACCACTAGTAATTGGACTCCAGTCTGAACATTTCCCATCAACCACCACCCTTTGTCTTCTTCCAGCTAGCCAATTTCTGATCCAAACTGCTAAATCACCCTGAATCCTATGCCTCCGTAGAATTGCAGATGAATTGACAAAGGTAGAGAGACGGAGGCTGAGCGGCGACCTGATAGAAGTTTTTTCACATTATGAGGGGTATAGATAGAGTGAACAGTTGGAGGCTTTTTCCCAGAGCGGAAATGACAATTACAAGGGGGCACAAGTTCAAGGTGAGGGGGGAAAGGTTCAGTGGAAATGTGCGGGGGAAGCTTTTTACACAGAGGGTGGTGTCATAATATACACCAGTATATCATGGTGCAGACACACACTGATGGACACACAGTGGGACCAATCAGCATACACAACACCACAGCCAATCACCAGTGAGAGCACACGCACTATAAAGACAACGGGCATCAGAGCTCCCGCTCATTCGAGTAGCAGCTAGCTAGGAGCACAGAGCTCACAGCCTGCAACACAGGCATTCACCATGTGCTGAGTGCATCAACTGGTTAGGACAAGGCAAAGGTCTTTAGTTAAAGCTCGTATCGTATTAACCCACAGTCTGAGTGTGTTTAAACAGTTAATGATTCAATAAAATAGTGGTGCACTACTTCAAGTGTTGGTGACCTGTGTGTGATCCAGAATACCAGGAGTGGTTGCATACTAGCACTTCTTAGACCTACCTGCAAGTGATCTGCCCTCCGACAGCATTCCGTCGTCCTGCAACATGGACAACATCAGCCCGCCGCCGCCGCTCCGCATCGCCGGCAACCTCGGGGCCAACTGGAAGATTTTCAAACAGCGTTTAAAGCTCTTCCTCGAAGCCACGGACAGGGGCCTGGACACCAGAAAGATTGCTCTTCTCCTCTCCACAGCCAGGGACCATGCCATCCACATTTTCAACTCTCTCACCTTTGCAGATGACGAAGACAAGACGAAGTTCAAGATGGTTCTCCTCAAATTTGACACTCACTGCAGCGTAGAGGTGAATGAAAGTTTTGAACGCTACGTGTTCCAGCAGCGTTTGCAGGGTAAGGACGAACCTTTACAAAACGTTTTAATGCACCTCCGCATCCTTGCGCAATCTTGCAGCTACGGGCCCACCTCCGACTCCATGATATGCGACCAGATCGTTTTCGGTGTTCAGTCGGACCCCCTACGTCAGCAGCTCCTCAAAGTAAAGCAACTCACCCTAGCGACCGCTGTCGAGACCTGTGTCCTACATGAAAATGCCACCAATCGGTACTCCCATATACAAGCGGCTGAAACGGTGCGGCAAGGTCCCCACGAGGCAGAACGGGTCCAAGTGATTGAGCACCTCCAGGGCCTCAGCCTGGATGAGGGCGGCCATTTTGCACGCTTTTCGCGGACTCCCGCACTTGTACGCACCAAACGAGGGGACGGCGACGTGGAGGAACGTAATGCACAGGCGCGCACCGCGCATGACCGCACCGCGCTTGCGCGGTGGCGCAGCGAACGTGCTGACGTCACGACGTGCGGCAAGTGTGGCTCCGCCCATTTAAAGCGGCAATGCCCCGCAAAATCTCGACAATGCCTACCATGTGGAAAACTTGTCCACTATGCTGCCTGCTGTCGAGCAGCTCAGCCTTCGAATTCATATCGCTTCAGCCAGCCTCGCAGGAATGTTCGGGCAATTCAACCCACGGTCACCGAGTCCGATTCCGACCTCCCACACAGCAGTGACACCGAGGACCCGAAGGCGCCTTTTCGAGTCGGTGTCGTAACGAAAAAAACAGGCTGTCCCCGGAGCAAAGACACCAGCCGCTGTCGGTATACAGCACGATCCAGCCGGTGAATGGTGTGCCACCCTGACGGTCAACCGGTCCCAAATACGATTCCGCCTGGACACTGGTGCCTCCGCCAATCTCATGGCGTGGTCTGCTTTCCAAAGCCTTTGTGTCAAACCAACCATTCTTCCATCTGCCTGCCAGCTATTGGACTACAATGGCAACATCATTCCTGCTACCGGCTCGTGCCAACTCGAAGTGACGCACAAGTCACAAAATGCCATCCTTCCTTTCGAGATCGTGGGCTCCTCGAAGGACTCTCTCCTTGGTGCACAGGCATGCAAGCTGCTAAACCTTGTTCAAAGAGTTCACTTTCTCTCCCCTGATGACACATCTGCCTTTCAGGATGCTGACTTCAGGGCGCAACTCAACGCCATCATCGACCAGCACCGCAACGTCTTCGAAGGCATGGGCACGCTCCCATACACTTACAAGATCCTACTCAAACAGAACGCCACGCCTGTGGTGCATGCACCTCGCAGAGTCCCAGCACGCCTCAAGGACCGCCTCAAGCAGCAGCTGCAGGACCTCCAAGACCAAGGTGTGATCTCCAGAGTTACAGAACCAACTGACTGGGTCAGTTCCATGGTGTGTGTAAAAAAGCCTTCCGGCGAGCTCAGATTCAGCATTGATCCAAAGGATCTGAATCGCAACATAATGAGGGAGCATTACCCAATCCCCAAGCGCGAAGAGATCACATGCAAGATGGCTCACGCCAAGCTCTTCACCAAACTTGATGCCTCGAAAGAATTCTGGCAAATTCAACTAGACAGATCCAGCAGGAAACTGTGTACCTTTGTAGCCACCTGGGTTGGCCAAATCCTGATGTAAAATGGAGAACAGCAAAGGCTGATGGGGAAATTCAGCCAACACAGGCAGAAACCAGCAGGTGCAAGTTACTGTGTATTAAACTCTGCAAAAACCCAGACAGCATCGGTACAAGCGGCCATCAGCATAATAATGTAGCAGCCATCTACATACTAATGAGCGATCCCCGGGAACAATAGCAACATTTGGGACACACAAAGCCAAGCCAGACTCCTCGGCGCCAGCAGGAGCCAACATAAAAGAGGTTAACGGACACCTCAAGACCGCCCATCGATCAGTGAACTGCTCCAGTATTGGAGAAATCGAACCAAGCGATTGGAACGAAGTCCAATCACTTGGAACCAGGTACGGGGTCCGCCCCGAAAGGCGGGAAGCCCCTGGGGACTATAAAGTTAAGCCCCCAAGTTCAAATTGTTCTTCTTGACCGGGTCACTCAGCAACGCGAACCAACCTTGACCGTGACCGGTTCAACTGCCGCCGATATCCAGTAAGTCTTAAGTCAACACTCGCTACGAGATAGGCGCTCCTAGCTACCAGTCCATACCCACTTCGAATCCCACAGACTCAGAACCCGAACGAAAGGCCATTTGTTCCCCTGGCCTGGTGGGCCAGTCCGAAGTTAAGTATAGGCCTGTTAGTCGTAGAAGTAGCTTAGAAGTAGAATTTGTGCATGAGTAGCGATTACTGTGTATAATAAATGTGCTTTGATTTGAATCTTACTAATTGGTGTATTGAGTTATTGATCATTACTTGAACTTGAACCTCGTGGCAGTATCATAAAGATACCTGGCGACTCGAGAGCAAAGGTAATAAAACAGAGCAATTGAACCAACCAAATGTTAGCACACCTTTAACACCCCCTTTGGCAGATATTGTTACAACAGGATGCCGTTTGGGATCATATCTGCTTCAGAAGTGTTCCACAGGATCATGGAACAAATGATGGAAGGCATTGAAGGTGTTCGCGTCTATGTCGACGACATAATCATTTGGTCCACCACCCCGCAGGAGCATGTCAGTCGCCTCCAGCGCGTGTTCAAACGCATACGTGAGCAGGGTCTACGCCTCAACAGAGCCAAATGCTCCTTTGGCCAGACGGAACTCAAGTTCCTAGGGGACCACATCTCCCTGTGTGACCGGATGCGGACAAGGTGGCTGCTATCACAGCCATGAAAACGCCAGAGGACAAGAAGGCGGTCCTCCGATTTCTGGGCATGGTCAACTTCCAAGGGAAGTTCATCCCTAACCTCGCCTCTCATACCACAGCTCTCAGGAACCTGGTCAGGAAGACTTCCAATGGCTTCCTGCCCACGAGCACGAATGGAGAGAACTTAAAACCAAGCTTAACACGGTCCCGGTATTGGCCTTTTTTGATCCAGCGAAAGAGACAAAAATTTCGACCGATGCCAGCCAATCCGGCATTGGGGCAGTGCTGCTGCAATGCGATGAGGCCTCATCATAGTCCCCCGTTGCATATGCATTACGCGCCATGAGCCCCGTGGAACAGCGCTAAGCGCAGATAGAAAAGGAATGCCTGGGCCTTTTGACCGGTGTCGTCAAGTTTCATGATTATGTGTACGGCATTCCCCAATTCACCGTCGAGACCAACCATCGCCCGCTGGTCAATATAATACAAAAAGACTTGAACGACATGACGCCTCGCCTCCAGCGCATTCTGCTCAAACTCCGGCAATACGACTTCCAGCTCGTATACATCCTGGGCAAAGACCTGATCATAGCCGACGCTCTGTCCAGGGCGTGTGACGCAGCGGGATTCGTCTGCCAGGTTGACGCCCATGTGGCCTTCGTGGCCTCCAATCTACCGGCCACGGATGAACGCCTCATCTAAATTCGCCGCGAGACTGCGGCTGACCCCCTGCTACAGCGTGCCATGTGCCGCCTAACAGACGGGGGGCTCAAGGGCCAATGCCCGCAGTTCTACAACATCAGAGACGATCTGGCGGTAGTCGATGGTGTCCTCCTGAAACTGGACCGCATTGTTATCCCGCATAGCATGCGCCCACTTGTCTTGGAACAGCTACACGAGGGCCATCTTGGCGTGGAGAAGTGCCGCCGACGGCCCCGAGAGGCAGTGTACTGGCCCGGCATCAATGACGACATCGCCAACACAGTGCTCAACTGTCCCACTTGTCAGCGCTTCCAGCCGGCCCAACCACGTGAGGCCCTACAGCCCCATGAGTTGGTCACGTCCCCTTGGTCCAAGGTAGGCATCGACCTGTTCCACGGCTGGGCAGGGACTATGTTCTGATTGTAGACTATTTTTCAAACTACCCGGAGGTGGTACGTTTGCACGACATCACATCGTCTGCAGTCATCCGTGCCTGTAAGGACACCTTTGCTCGACACGGCATCCCACTCACTGTGATGTCGGACAATGGCCCCTGCTTTGCCAGCCAGGAATGGTCCAACTTTGCCAGGAGGTACAACTTTGTGCATGTGACATCCAGTCCCCTGTACCCCCAATCCAACGGCAAAGCGGAGAAGGGCGTCCACATAGTCAAACGGCTCCTCTGCAAGGCTGCCGATGCAGGATCCGACTTCTACCTCGCCCTGCTGGCCTATCGCTCGGCCCCACTGTCCACTGGCCTGTCGCCAGCCCAGCTGCTCATGGGTCGCACCCTGAGGACGACGGTGCCGTCCATTCACGTCCCAGACCTCGACCACGTTCCGGTCCTTCAACGAATGCAACTGTCTCGTGCACAGCACAAGGCGGCTCATGATTCCCGTGCAGCTGATCTCCCTGCTCTGGCTCCAGATGACAACGTCCGCATCCATCTTCCGGATGGTGGCTGGTCTGCAACCGCTGTGGTTCTTCGGCAGGTGGCTCCCCGCTCGTTCCTGGTTCGTCTACCAGATGGTTCCATTCTGCGCCGTAATCGACGTGCTCTTTGTCTCGTTACGTGCTCGCTACGTGATCCTCCGCCAGTGCCACGCCCTCCTGTTGTCCCTGACCTGGACTATGCGGAGATTCCGGTTACTCTGCATCCTCCTCACTCTGACGCAGTCCAGCTCGCTCCTCAGCTGGTGGCTCCTGACCCACCCTTGAGGTGGTCAACCAGAATTCGTCACCCACCTCAGAGACTTAATTTGTGAACATTGCACTAATGGACTCTCTGGTCTGTTCTGTTCTTCCGTTTAATCGTTCAAGTGGTTTGTAGATAGTGTTCATCTCGTTATTTGTGTGACACACTGTTTTTCTGCACCAGGCACCTTCCCATGTAAATAGCTTAGTTTTATGTACATAGTCCTGTAAATATTTCGCACACATGTTGTCAGGAACATTCACCACACACTATTTATTGTCACGCAGGCACATTTGTTATATAAAAGGGGGAATGTCATATGCACCAGTATATCATGGTGCAGACACACACTGATGGACACACAGTGGGACCAATCAACATACACAACACCGCAGCCAATCACCAGTGAGAGCACACGCACTATAAAGACAGGGGGCATCAGAGTTCCCGCTCATTCGAGTAGCAGCTAGCTAGGAGCACAGAGCTCACAGCCTGCAACACAGACATTCACCATGTGCTGAGTGCATCAACTGGTTAGGACAAGGCAAAGGTCTTTCGTTAAAGCTGGTATCGTATTTACCCACAGTTCAAGTATGTTTAAATAGTTAACCTTTTAATAAAATGCACTACTTCAAGTGTTGGTGATCTGCAATTTAGCGTGGCCAATCCACCTAACCTGCACATCTTTGGGTTGTGGGGGTGAGACCCACGCAGACACGGGGAGAATGTGCAAACTGCACACAGACAATGACTCAGTGCCGGGATCGAACCTGGGACCTCGGCGCCGTGAGGCAGCAGTGCTAATTACTGCGTCACCGTGCCACCTGACTATTCGCTATCAAAGCAGAAGAGATTTACGAGGATGCTACCAGGACTTGATGTCTGAGTTAAGGAGAGGCTGGATAGGCTGGGACTTTTTTCCCTGGAGTGGAGGTGGTTCAGGGGTGATCTCATAGAAGTCTATAAAATAATGAGCATAGATCAGGTAGGTAGTCAACATCTTTTTCCCAAAGGTAGAGGAGTCTAGAACTAGAGGACATAGGTTTAAGGTGCGAGGATTGAGATACAAAAGAGACCAGAGGGGGAATTTCTTCACACAGAGGGCGGTGAGTGTCTGAAACGAGCTGCCAGAGGCAGTGGTAGATTTTGTCCTTTAAAAAGCAGACAGTTACATTGACAGGGTGGGTATAGAGGGGTATGGGCCAAATGTGGGTAAGTGGGACTAACTTAGTGATCATCATAGATGTTTACAGCATGGAAACAGGCCCTTCGGCCCAGCTTGTCCATGCCGCCCAGTTTCTATGACACCACCCTAAACGGCACCTCCCCCAATCTCCTTTCCTGCCCTTTGGCATTAATCGGGAACTCCTCAATCTTTCCCATGTTAAATTTATATCCTGTAAACCGATCGAATTCGCCCAAAATCTCCATTATACCCCAATCTGTCCACCAGGTCCGAGATATGCAATAACAGGTCGTCCGTATTCAACAAGACCCTATGCGCGGCACCACCCCTCCAATCTCTCGACACCCTAACCACTATAGCCAGCGGCTCTATTGCCTCGTCCCACGATGCCCTTTGGTGTTCCGCAGCTCCACCCATACAGACTCCACATCGTTCAGGCTAATGTCCTCCCTCACTATTGTGTTAATCCCCTCTTTAACCAGCAACGCTACCCCGCCTCCCTTTCCATTCCTTCTATCTTTCCTGAATATTGAATACCCTGGATGTTGAGTTCCCAGCCTTGGTCACCCTGGAGTCAGGTCTCCGTGACCATATCCGTTAATGACTGTCAGGGCAGTTAATTCATCAACCTTATTACAAATGTTGCTTGCATTGAGACACAGCCTTCAGGCTTATCTTTCTGATATTTATGGCCCTTTCAGAATTATGATGTAATTTGGCCTTTTAGATTTTTGTCTTTGGCTTCTCTGCCTTCCACTTTTCTCTTTTGTTTCTGTCTCCTGTTTACTACCCTCTGACTTCCTGCGTCGGTTCCCACCCCCCTGGCACATTAGTTTAAACCCCCCCCCCCCTCCCACAACCGCTCTTGCAAACCCCCCCCCCCCCCCCCCCAGGACATCGGTTCCAGTCCTGCCCAGGTGCAGACCGTCCGGTTTGTACTGGTCCCACCTCCCCCAGAACCGGTTCCAAAGTTGCAGGAATTTGAATCCCTCCCTCTTGCACCATCCCTCGAGCCACGCATTCCTGACATTCCTGCTCTGACTAGCCCATGGCACTGGTTGCAGTCCTCAGATTACTACCTTTGAGGTCCTGCTTTTTAGTTGAACTCCTAAATCCCTGGCCGGGATTCTCCAAAATCGCGGCAGAGTTGACGCCGGCGTAAATACCGGAGTGTGTCACGCTGGCCTCAAGGGGCCTCTTGGCCCAGTGATTCTGTATCCCACAGGGGGCCAGCACGGCACCGGAGTGCTTCACGCAGCTCCGGCTGACGATATGGGCCCCAGCGCCTCCGGCCGCAGGTCCGCGCGTGCCGGCCCCCGCGCAACATGGCGGAGCCGTACAGCGGCCCGGCGCGGAAGAAGATCGTGCCCCCCCCCCCGGAATGCGCGCACCCACCGATCGCGGGCCAGGCCATCGTGGAGGCCCCCCCCCCCTGGAGTCTGATCCCCCCTCCCGCCCCCCCACCAGGATGGCAGCCGCGACGCTGAGCTCACGGTGGGTGGAATCAGGTTGGAACCACGCCGGATGGACTCAGCGGGAACTCGGCCGGTCGACCGAGGAGAATCGCCGCGGGGGCCCCTTTCAACGGCCCCCGACCGGCGCCGCGTCAACCGTGCGTGCGCGACTGACGTCGATTCTTCGGTCACCGGAGGTTCGCGTCTTGGCGACGGACCCCATCGCGGGCATTCTCCGCCCCCCCGCGCCGATCACGATTTCAACGCAGAGGCTCGGAGAATCCCGCCCCCTGAATTCAGCTTGTCGGACCTCATCCCGTTTTTTACCCGTAAAGTTTTTTTTTCTCTTTTATAAATTTACAGTATCCAATTCATTTTTTCCAATTAAGGGGCAGTTTAGCGCGGCCAATCCACCTACCCTACACATCTTTTGGGTTGTGGGGGCGAAACCCACGCAGACACGGGGAGAATGTGCAAACTCCACACGGACAGTGACCCAGAGCCGGGATCGAACCTGGGACCTCGGCGCCGTGAGGCAGCAGTGCTAACCCACTGCACCACTGTGCTGCCCTTTTTACCCGCATAGTTGGTGCCTACATGCACGACAGCTGGCAGTCACCCCCCCTCTCCAATGCCCTACAGCCACTTCAGCCGCAGTTACTCCCTGTAGGATTTCTAGTCTTTGACCTGCCCTGGGAGCCACAGTATTAATGTGGCTGGGTCCAGTTCAGTTTCTGATCAATGGTAACCCCCAGGGTGTTGATTGTGGGGGATTCAGCGATGGCAATGCCATTGAATGTCAAGGGGCGGTGGTTGTATCCTCTCTTGTAGGAGATGGTCATTGCCTGGCACTTGTGTGGCGTGAATGTAACTTGCCATTTGTCAGCCCCGAGCCTGGATATTGTCCAGGTCTTGCTGCATTTGGACACGGACTGCTTCAGTGTCTGAGGAGTGGCGAATGGTGCTGAACATTGTGCGGTCATCCGCAAACATCCCCATTTCAGACCTTCTGATGGAAGGCAGGTCATTGATGAAGCAGCTGAAGATGGTTGGGGCCGAGGACACTACCTTGAGGAACTCCTGCAGTGATGTCCTGGAGCTGAGATGATTGACCTCCAACCACCACAACCGTCTTCCTTTGTGCCGGGTATGACTCCAACCAGAGGAGAGTTTTCTCCCTGATTCCCATTGGCTCCAGTTTAGCTCGGGCTCCTTGATGCCGCTCTCGGTCAAATGTTGCCTTGATGTCAGGGCAGTTACTCGCCCCTCACCTCTGGCATTCAGCTCTTTTGTCCATGTTTGAGCACAGTAACAAGTCTTACAACACCGGGTTAAAGTCGAACAGGTTTGTTTCAAACACTAGCTTTCGGAGCGCTGCTCCTTCCTCAGGTGAAACAAATCTGTTGGACTGTAACCTGGTGTTATAAGATTTCTTATTGTGCTCACCCCAGTCCAACGCCGGCATCTCCACATCATGTCCATGTTTGAAGCAAGGCTGTGACGAGGTCAAGCGCTGAGTGACCCTGGCGGAACTCAAACTGGGTGTCAGTGAGCAGGTTATTGCTGAGTAATAATTGCTGATGATGGAGAGTAGACTGATAGGGCGGTAATTGGCTGGGTTGGATTTATCCTGTTTCTCGTGTACAGGACACACCTGGGCAATTCTCCACATTGCCGGGTAGATGCCAGTGTTGTAGCTGTACTGGAACAGCTTGGCTAGGGGTGCGGCAAGTACCAGAGCACAAGTCTTCAGTACTATTGCCGGGATATTGTCAGGGCCCATAGCCTTTGCAGGATCCAGTGCCTTCAGCGGTTTCTTGATATCACGTCGCATCGGCTGAAGACTTACATCTGTGATGCTGGGGACCTCCGGAGGAGACCGAGCTGGATCATTCACTCGGCACTTCTGCCTGAAGATTGTTGAAAATGCCTCAGCCTTGTCTTTTGCACGGATGTGCTGGGCTCCATCGTTGAGGATCTTATTGAAACATCTGATATTCTGAAGGTGCTGAACAAGGGTAGATGTTGAGAAGATATTTCTTCTCCGAGGAGAATCTAAAACTAGGGGGCTCAATTTAAATTAAATTTAAGGCAGAGAAAGGAGGAATATCTGGAGAAGTGGAGAAAAGCACTGGAAGTTGGCGGTATGAAGACCGGTAGGCCAATGACCCAATTGATGGGCTGTTAGTTTGAGCCGGGGGAAGAGGATCAGAGTGAAGATGTGAAGATTCTAGCTGAAGACTTGGAGAGACTGAGTACTTTCAAGTACCTGGGTTCAGTGGTGGCAGAAGATGGAAGTATAGGAATCGAAATGAAGCAATGGATTAGCTCTGGTTATAGCAATTGGAGGAAGTGCAATAGAGGGCGCGATCCATCGGCCACGGTGCACCCGAAAGACAGCGTGCCTGATAGAAGCTGGGATCCTGGGATCCGCCCAGCTCGCAACGCATCGCAAGGCCTACCGCAATCTCACAAGACGGTGTGATGTAAATCCTGCCTCTTGTGGGCGGGATCACCTTTTAGCTATTTATGCATATTAGAGCGAGGTAACTAGCCTTACTCTGATGGGAAGGTTCCTGAGGTGTGGGCTCAATCTCCCTCACCTCAGACACCTCGGGCGAGTCTCCTTCAGCACTGGCCTGCACAAACCGGGTCCCGTGTGATTGTTGCATCCCGAGCAGCTCTGTGACGCAGGACTCTGTGCTCTACGAACTGTTTCCAGGGACACACGCCGAGACAAACATCCACTGCTGCTGGAAGGTCATCAACTCGGTGAAAGACTTTCTTTGGTCTGCCCGAAACTTGCTGATCTTCCAGTGCAAAGAGCTGTCCTCGACCGTGTGTTGCAGACTGGCACATTCCAAGGTCCAGGACTAAGTGCTGAGGGATGCACTCAAGCTTGGGGCAGCTGCCGCCAAGGCGCAATGGGGAAAGACCACTGTGTAAGGTCTCTCCAGCAAATGTACACCGAGGGGCGGGTAACAGTGTATACCCCCCTCGGTCTGGGCCACCAACACTCCAATGTATAAAAGAAACATGACAATGTAAATATTTAAGAAGGAATTGTAATGTAAAAAGCAATATGTGTGTAATGTTATCAAAATTGAATGGAAGAAAGTCAAGGGAATGTGTAACTCTAATGTACAGTCAAAACAATTCGAAATGTTCTGTAATGTTTATGATAGATTTTATGAATAAAGTATATTTTTTGGGAAAAAAAAACCGTGTCCAGGTGGAAAGGCACTCGTGGGGATCTCCCAGGGGGTTGCAGGCTTCCCTCTTTGGGCAGGGATGGTACCCTGGCTTTGCTGCTGCCACCTGGGAACCAATTTTGATAACATTACACACATATTGCCCAGGTGACACTGGCACGGGTACTGCCAAGTTGCCAAGCTGGCATTCTTCCTGCTGCCGATTTGGGTGGGGTGCCCTGCGCTGGTGTTGTGGGGTCCAGGGGGATTGGTGATCCTTCCATAATGCGTTGGGGCTTGGGAGGAGTCCGGGGTCACGCTGGGGACCTCGGAGACCTCTCGCTATATTGAGGAGTTCCAGTGGGAGGAGCTCCTCCCTCGGCGTAGTCTCTGTGCAGCCTCGACAGCGCGTTGCCCGCTGAGACCCCTCTTTGAACGGGTGCTTTTGTGTAGCCATGTGTTTCTTGGTGCTACGAGCGCCAGGACACACGCGGCTAAATGCGCTCGTCGCTGTGGGACTGCGTTCCCATTTTGTTGAATCACGCACAGAGTGTTATGTGAAAGAAAAGTATTGCTGAAATTGGAAGGAAGAATCTAAAAATCAGCTGTGAGACTGGACTTGTGCAAAAACGTGGCAGCATCAGGAAGAGGAACAAGGAGAGGATAGTAATGACCCGGGGCTGGGATGGATGTGTGGAGCAATGAGAAAGGACAAAATCAGGAACCAGCGCATCAGAGGGTCAGTGAAGATTGTGGGATCATCGAAGAAATCTGCCCATGGTATCATCATCCTCTGCAGAGAGGGCAAATGTGGCGAGGGGGGTGATGGCGATGCAAATGCAAGGAAGGCGATGGGAGCCTCAGACCAGGTGGAAAGATTTGTGGCAAGAGACTTAAAGGCAGCGGGATAGTAAGAATATTGGAATCTATGAGTGGAGCCAGAGGAAATGGGCAAGGTCCTAAATGAGTACTCTGCGTCAGTATTCACTAAAGAGAAGGACTTAGTGGATGATGAGCCTGGGGAAGGATGTGCAGATAGTCTGGGTCACATTGAGATCAAGGAGGAGGTGGTGTTGGGCGTCTTGGAAAACATTAAGGCAGATAAATCCCCAGGGCCGGATGGGATCTACCCCAGAATACTGAGGGAGGCAAGGGAGGAAGTTGCTGGGGCCTTGACTGAAATCTCTGTATCCTCACTGACCACAGATGAGGTTCCAGAGGACTGGAGAATAGCCAATGTTGTTCCTTTGTTTAAGAAGGAAATTACAGGCCAGTGAGCCTTACGTCAGTGGTAGGGAAATTACTGGAGAGAATTCTTCGAGACAGGATCTACTCCCATTTGGAAGCAAGTGGACGTATTAGCGAGAGGCAGCACGGTTTTGTGATGGGGAGGTCGTGCCTCACTAACTTGATCGAGTTTTTCGATGAAGTGGCGAAGATGTTTGATGAGGTTAGGGCGGTGGACGTTGTCTACATGGACTTCAGTCAGGCCTTTGACACGGTGCCTCACAGCAGACTGGTATAGAAGGTGAAGTCACACGGGATCAGAGGTGAGCTGGCAAGATGGATACAGAACTGGCTCGGTCATAGAAGACAGAGGGTAGCGGTGGAAGGTTGCATTTCTGAATGGAGGGCTGTGACGATTTTTTTAAATTATAAATTTAGAGTACCCAATTCATTTTTTCGAATTAAGGGGCAATTTAGCGTGGCCAATCCACCCGGACTGCTGCACATAGAACATAGAACATAGAACATAGAACAATACAGCGCAGTACAGGCCCTTCGGCCCACGATGTTGCACCGAAACAAAAGCCATCCAACCTACACTATGCCATTATCATCCATATGTTTATCCAATAAACTTTTAAATGCCCTCAATGTTGGCGAGTTCACTACTGTAGCAGGTAGGGCATTCCACGGCCTCACTACTCTTTGCGTAAAGAACCTACCTCTAACCTCTGTCCTATATCTATTACCCCTCAGTTTAAAGTTATGTCCCCTCGTGCCAGCCATATCCATCCGCGGGAGAAGGCTCTCACTGTCCACCCTATCCAACCCCCTGATCATTTTGTATGCCTCTATTAAGTCTCCTCTTAACCTTCTTCTCTCCAACGAAAACAACCTCAAGTCCATCAGCCTTTCCTCGTAAGATTTTCCCTCCATACCAGGCAACATCCTGGTAAATCTCCTCTGCACCCGCTCCAAAGCCTCCACGTCCTTCCTATAATGCGGTGACCAGAACTGTACGCAATACTCCAAATGCGGCCGTACCAGAGTTCTGTACAGCTGCAACATGACCTCCCGACTCCGGAACTCAATCCCTCTACCAATAAAGGCCAACACTCCATAGGCCTTCTTCACAACCCTATCAACCTGGGTGGCAACTTTCAGGGATCTATGTACATGGACACCTAGATCCCTCTGCTCATCCACACTTTCAAGAACTTTACCATTAGCCAAATATTCCGCATTCCTGTTATTCCTTCCAAAATGAATCACCTCACACTTCTCTACATTAAACTCCATTTGCCACCTCTCGGCCCAGCTCTGCAGCTTATCTATATCCCTCTGTAATCTGCTACATCCTTCCACACTATCGACAACACCACCGACTTTAGTATCGTCTGCAAATTTACTCACCCACCCTTCTGCGCCTTCCTCTAGGTCATTGATAAAAATGACAAACAGCAACGGCCCCAGAACAGATCCTTGTGGTACTCCACTTGTGACTACTCCATTCTGAACATTTCCCATCAACCACCACCCTCTGTCTTCTTTCAGCTAGCCAATTTCTGATCCACATCTCTAAATCACCCTCAATCCCCAGCCTCCGTATTTTTTGCAATAGCCTACCGTGGGGAACCTTATCAAACGCTTTGCTGAAATCCAAACGCTTTGCTGAATTCCACATCTTTGGGTTGTGGGGGGCGAAACACACGCAAACACGGGGAGAATATGCAAACTCCACATAGAGAGTGACCCAGAGCCGGGATCGAACCTGGGACCTCGGTGCCGTAACACAGCAGTGCTAACCCACTGCACCACCGTGCTGCCCCTGGAGGGCTGTGACTAATGGTGTTCCGCAGGGATCAGTGCTGAGACCTTTGCTGTTTGTAGTATACATAAACAATTTGGAGGAAAATATAACTGGTCTGATTAGTAAGTTTGCGGACGACACAAAGGTTGGTGGAATTGCGGATAGCGATGAGGACTGTCAGAGGATACAGCAGGATTTAGATTGTTTGGAGACTTGGGCAGAGAGATGGCAGATGGAGTTTAATCCGGACAAATGTGAGGTAATGCATTTTGGAAGGTCTAATGCAGGTAGGGAATATACAGTGAATGGTAGAACCCTCAAGAGTATTGAAAGTCTAAGAGATCTAGGTGTACAGGTCCACAGGTCACTGAAAGGGGCAACACAGGTGGAGAAGGTAGTCAAGAAGGCATACGGCATGCTTGCCTTCATTGGCCGGGGCATTGAGTATAAGAATTGGCAAGTCATGTTGCCGCTGTATAGAACCTTAGTTAGGCCACACTTGGAGTATAGTGTTCACTTCTGGTCGCCACACTACCAGAAGGATGTGGAGGCTTTAGAGAGGGTGCAGAAGAGATTTACCAGAATGTTGCCTGGTATGGAGGGCATTAGCTATGAGGAGCGGTTGAATAAACTCGGTTTGTTCTCACTGGAACGATGGAGGTTGTCGAGTGACCTGATAGAAATTTACAAAATTATGAGGGGCATGGACAGAGTGGATAGTCAGAAGCTTTTTCCCAGGGTGGAAGAGTCAATTACTAGGGGGCATAGGTTTACGGTGTGAGGGCAACGTTTAGAGATGTGCGAGGGAAGTTTTTTTACGCAGAGGGTAGTTGGTGCCTGGAACTCGGTGCTGGAGGAGGTGGTGGAAGCAGGGACGATAGTGACGAGGAGAGGTTGAGTAGACTGGGACTGTACTCGTTGGAATTTAGAAGGATGCGGGGGGATCTGATAGAAACATATAAAATTATGAAGGGAATAGATAGGATAGATGCGGGCAGGTTGTTTCCACTGGCGGGTGAAAGCAGAACTAGGGGGCATAGCCTCAAAATAAGGGGAAGTAGATTTAGGACTGAGTTTAGGAGGAACTTCTTCACCCAAAGGGTTGTGAATCCATGGAATTCCTTGCCCAGTGAAGCAGTAGAGGCTCCTTCATTAAATGTTTTTAAGATAAAAATAGATAGTTTTTTGAAGAATGAAGGGATTAAGGGTTATGGTGTTCGGGCCGGAAAGTGGAGCTGAGTCCACAAAAGATCAGCCATGATCTCATTGAATGGTGGAGCAGGCTCGAGGGGCCAGATGGCCGACTCCTGCTCCTAGTTCTTATGTTCTTATGATGTTTAAGGGGCGTCTTGACAAATACATGAATAGGATGGGAATAGAGGGATAGGGACCCCGGAAGTGTAGAAGGTTTTAGGTTAGACGGTCAGCATGGTTGGCGCAGGCTTGGAGGGCCAAGTAAAATGGGAGAAGCTAAAAGATGAGAAAGAATTTCTTCTCTAAAAAACGGGTTAAAGGGACATGGGGAACAGGCAGGGATGTGGAATTGAGACCAGGAAGAGATCAGCCATGATCTGATTGAATGGCGGAGCAGGACCGAAGGGCTGAATTGCCGACTTCTGTTCCTCATTCAAATGTGAGGGAATGCATTTTGGAAGGTCTAATGCAGGTAGGGAATATACAGTGAATGGTAGAACCCTCAAGAGTATTGAAAGTCAGAGAGATCTAGGAGTACAGGTCCACAGGTCACTGAAAGGGGCAACACAGGTGGAGAAGGTAGTCAAGAAGGCATACGGCATGCTTGCCTTCATTGGCCGGGGCATTGAGTATAAGAATTGGCAAGTCATGTTGCAGCTGTATAGAACCTTAGTTAGGCCACACTTGGAGTATAGTGTTCAATTCTGGTCGCCACACTACCAGAAGGATGTGGAGGCTTTAGAGAGGGTGCAGAAGAGATTTACCAGAATGTTGCCTGGTATGGAGGGCATTAGCTATGAGGAGCGGTTGGATAAACTCGGTTTGTTCTCACTGGAACGAAGGAGGTTGAGGGGCGACCTGATAGAGGTATACAAAATTATGAGGAGCATAGACAGAGTGGATAGTCAGAGGCTTTTCCCCAGGGTAGAGGGGTCAATTACTAGGGGGCATAGGTTTAAGGTGCGAGGGGCAAGGTTTAGAGGAGATGTACGAGGCAAGTTTTTTACACAGAGGGTAGTGGGTGCCTGGAACTCGCTGCCAGAGGAGGTGGTGGAAGCAGGGACGATAGTGACATTTAAGGGGCATCTTGACAAATATATGAATAGGATGGGAATAGAGGGATACGGACCCAGGAAGTGTAGAAGATTGTAGTTTAGTCGGGCAGCATGGTCGGCATGGGCTTGGAGGGCCGAAGGGCCTGTTCCTGTGCTGTACATTTCTTTGTTCTTTGTTCTTTGTATTCCTATATTCCCCAGAGGGTCATTTGTCGGTACATTCTCTCCACAGTCAAAGGGGTCATTCATTAGATTGATTTTTGATCTCCGAGGGTGTGTGAGGTTCTGGGCAGCAGGTGGGAAAGTGGAGTTAAGGCCACAATCAGATGGGGCAGGAGATGGTGGGTTGTTGGAGCTATTTTTGATGGGCTGAATGGGCGGCTCAATGGGCTGAATGGCGGCTCGATGGGCTGAATGGGCTGTCCAATGGGCTCAATGGTGGTCCGATGGGCTGAATGGCGGCTTGATCGGCTGGCTATATGGCGATTCGATGGGCTGAATGGTGGCTCGATGGGCTGAATGGCGATTCGATGGGCTGAATGGCGATTCGATGGGCTAAAAGGGCTGTCTGATGGGCTAAATGGCGGCTCGGTGGGCTGAATGGGCTGTCCAATGGGCTCAATGGTGGTCCGATGAGCTGAATGGCGACTTGATCGGCTGAATGGCGATTCGATGGGCTGATTGGTGGCTCGATGGGCTGAATGGCGATTCGATGGGCTGAATGGCGATTCGATGGACTAAAAGGGCTGTCCGATGGGCTGAATGGCGGCTCGGTGGGCTGAATGGCGATTTGATGGGCTGAATGGTGGCTCGATGGGCTGAATGGCAAATGGAGTTTAATGCAGAAAAGTGTGAGGTGATTCATTTTGGAAGGAATAACAGGAAGACTGAGTACTGGGCTAATGGTAAGATTCTTGGCAGTGTGGATGAGCAGAGAGATCTCGGTGTCCATGTACATAGATCCCTGAAAGTTGCCACCCAGGTTGAGAGGGTTGTTAAGAAGGCGTACGGTGTGTTACGGTGTACGGTGTAAGAAGGCGTACGGTGTGGTATAAAAGCGTACGGCTTTTATTGGTAGAGGGATTGAGTTTATGTGAGAAACACCGCTCACTTAATAATAATTTACACTGAGCCAAATTCTGAAGAAGTATTTTATTCAATCGATCTTGCAAGAACGGGTGCAGCCTGTCAACATTGGCAGACACACACAGAATTATCACAGCATTCTTTCTTATATACAATCTCTGTGAAACACAGCTCACTCTCTGCCTTGATGGCAGCTTCCTGATCAGTGATTCCTTATTTGGACTTGTTTTGTTAGGCCCCAGTCTGCACCTGCATCTTGTTCTTGTACATCCAGTTCATTCCCGAAGGTCAGTCTCACAGTTGCAACAACTTGGGCCCTGCAGCTTACAAAAAACTCCACTTAACATCTTATTTCCCATCAAGCCCTATTGTTGACATCTTATTTGTGAACCAGAGTTATTCATGTAAAAACAACATAAATTGCTCATTTCTCATAATTCCCCCTTTTTTTCTTTTTACTCTTGTTGCTTTTCACACTCTGTCGCCCCTTCTAGCCTTTCCCAAAATTGTCCAACATCCTCTCAACCTCTCTTTCTATGGGGTCGTCCTCTCCTTCAGTCTTCCCTCTTTCTAGTAGGCAAATTGTTTCCTGGCCTCCTTTACCCAGGGGTAATGGCATCTGCTTGGTCAAGGCTGTTTCGATGAGCCTCTGCACCAAGCCTCTTACACACGGGATGATGCAGCAGCCTATTGCCGCCAATGCTCCTATCACCACGATGATGGAGGTGAGGATGGAGACAATTCACGCTTTCTATTTCCCAAACATTGATTCAAGCCACCCAGTCATGGATGTGTCTGCTCCTGAGTTGTCTGCCATTTCCACAGCCAGAGTGGTTAACCCTTGTAGCGCACAGGTAATCGATCCGTCGGGTGCCGTGTTGTTGGGGATAAACTCTGTCCCTTGAGCATAACGCATACACCACCTTTCTCTGCCAAAATCATATCCAGAGCCAATCTATTCTCCCAGGCCATTCTACTGGTTGCGTCCAGTGTTCTGCTATGCCCTTTACGGCGTCCCTGGTATAATTCATGAACCTCTGTTGGTTATAGTATATATAGTTTATCCAATCTACATTCTTATTGATCGTAACACACCAGAAGAGGGACTCGAACCCAGCTGCAATCTGATTTCGGGCTTTGAACTCGTCTGGTACTCCTCTGGGAATGCCAACGGGGTCCAGGTAAATTCTGTCATCAAATGAGGTGGGTATGCTCCATTTAGATCGTCCCCCTTTTACACTCCCCTCCTCCTCTTGTCTTTCATAGGCTATACTGAACGGAATGGCGAGCTGAACTAATGCGCATGTCCCTTTCCATCGGGGGTGTAGAGTGGGTCTCAGGATCTTTCCTCCGCAATACCACCATATATCTGCACGTGGTATTTTTAGTGATGAGTAATTGCCCTGGGTGGTCACGTTCTTAGTCTCAATACAAGTCTCCCATATCTTTACTTAGCCCCGTATCAGAACGACTTATACATGATTTATGATGCGTCACGGTAACCAAGAAGGAGGGAGGGTTTGCTGATTATTTCTGATTAACAGGAGGAAACATCAGAGATAGGGCAGTGCAGGTCTTGTTGCCCCAGGCTGTCGCATCTTGGTACAAGGCCATCATACATTCCATGCTCCCTCTATTTTCTGTCCACCCCAGTGGAAAGGGCTCCAGATGGGCCTGTGGTCTACCTGATGCGCAAGTGTAACAATTGTCTTTCTCCAGCGACTGGGCCGAATACCTCACCCTCTCAATCCACGCATTCCGTCCCTCGTAGCCGGTCTCGATCTCAAAGGCTTGCTCTAAATCTTTCACTTCAATTATTTTGACTCCCTGTCCTTCCTCCTCCTTGTCGTTCCTAGTTCCGTTAGTGGGAGTTGCCCCCTGGTCTAATGAGATACGGAAGCAGCATTCAGTCTCACCATTTCTCATGTTTACCCCGAATATCTCATGTCTAAGTGAACAATGCTTATTGCCTGTCTCGATCCCAGCCGTGTGTTTTACGGTGATGTATACGGGGTGACAAGTTCCAGCCTTGCACGTTGAGGGGGAATTTCCATTAATCTGGTGAATAGATATGACCGGTGGTGCCCCTCTGCGATTGGGCAATTGGCACAACCTTTTCAGCCAACCCCCCCTCTCGGTAATCATCCCCCCCCCCCGGTAATAATCAAGAGGCTCCACCCTAAACTCCTTTCCATTCCCCGCTGACTCGCAGTCTATGAGGGTGCATAGATCAGTCCGTATTACCTGAGGGTACCGACTTTCTGGGATTGTCAATGTAACCAGACGACCGTTTCCGTCCCCCCACATTATTAATATTATTATACATTGTATAGTACATTTTAGCTGTAGTTTCGTCATGTTATTGAATAGTTCAGGATTCAGTGTCTTTGCAACCTTATCTTTAATGGTTCCTCAGTGGCCTCCACATGCCATTGTTCCTGTTCCGGCGGTGATTTAACGGGACCCTTCGTTCTGCTGTAATGAGTCCAACCTTTTTCCGCGGTTCGCATGGCCATCTCTGTGGTTAACAAGACCAGGAACGGCCCATCCCAAGTGGGTTGAAGCTTGGTTTCCTGCCACGATTTCACCAGTACCCAATCTCCTGGTTTAAATTTGTGGACTGCGAATTCCAGGGGAGGTGTCTGCGCTAGCAGTCCTTGTCTCCTGAGGAATGACAATGAGGAACAGTGCCAGTATTATTTCTTTACATAGATATCTTTACATTCTGCAATGGGCCATTCTCCCATTGTTCGAAGGTATGGCAATCCGAACAACATTTCGTATGGGGACAATCCCAAATCTTTTCTTGGAGCCGTTCGGATTCTTAGAAGGGCTATCGGTAAGCATTTTGTCCAGGGGAGCCTAGTTTCTAGTATTATTTTTGACAAATGATTTTTTTTTTTTTTTTTTTTAATATTTTATTGAAAATTTTTGGCCAACCATCACAGTACATTATGTATCCTCTACACAGTAATATCACAATATAAATAACAATGGCCAGTTTTATAAACAAGAAATAAATAATATATAAACAAAAACAAAACTAAATGGCAACTGCCTTGTCCCAGATAAATATTCTCCAAAAATATGATTTAACAGTCCAATATACAATTATCTATAACAACAACCTATACATATTATACTTATATACTTATATATTAACATCCCTGAGAATCCCTCTGGTTCCTCCCCCCCCCCCCCCGGGTTGCTGCTGCTGTCTTCTTCTTTTCCATTCCCTCTATCTTTCTGTGAGGTATTCGACGAACGGTTGCCACCGTCTGGTGAACCCTTGAGCCGATCCCCTTAGGACGAACTTAATCCGTTCCAGCTTTATAAACCCTGCCATGTCATTTATCCAGGTCTCCACACCCAGGGGCTTGGCTTCCTTCCACATCAACAGTATCCTGCGCCGGGCTACTAGGGACGCAAAGGCCAAAACATCAGCCTCTTTCGCCTCCTGCACTCCTGGCTCTTCTGCAACCCCGAATATTGCCAACCCCCAGCTTGGTTCGACCTGCACCCCCACCACCTTCGAAAGCACCTTTGGCACCCCCACCCAAAACCCCTGTAGTGCCGGACATGACCAGAACATGTGGGTGTGATTCGCTGGGCTTCTCGAGCATCTCGCACACCTATCCTCTACTCCAAAAAATTTACTGAGCCGTGCTCCAGTCATATGCGCCCTGTGTAACACCTTAAATTGTATCAGGCTTAGCCTGGCACACGAGGACGATGAGTTTACCCTACTTAGGGCATCAGCCAACAGCCCCTCCTCAATCTCCTCCCCCAGCTCTTCTTCCCATTTCCCTTTCAGCTCATCTACCATAATCTCCCCCTCGTCCCTCATTTCCCTATATATGTCTGATACCTTACCGTCCCCCACCCATGTCTTTGAGATCACTCTGTCCTGCACCTCCTGCGTCGGGAGCTGCGGGAATTCCCTCACCTGTTGCCTCGCAAAAGCCCTCAGTTGCATATACCGGAATGCATTCCCTTGGGGCAACCCATATTTTTCGGTCAGCGCTCCCAGACTTGCAAACGTCCCATCTACAAACAGATCTCTCAATTGTGTTACTCCTGCTCTTTGCCATGTTCCAAATCCCCCATCCATTCTCCCCGGAGCAAACCTATGGTTATTTCTTATCGGGGACCACACCGAGGCTCCCGTCTTTCCCCTATGCCGTCTCCATTGCCCCCAAATTTTCAGAGTAGCCACCACCACCGGGCTTGTGGTGTATTTCTTCGGTGAGAACGGCAACGGCGCCGTCACCATGGCTTGTAGGCAAGTCCCCCTACAGGACGCCTTCTCCAATCTCTTCCACGCCGCTCCCTCCTCTTCTCCCATCCACTTACATACCATTGAGATGTTGGCGGCCCAGTAGTACTCACTCAGGCTCGGTAGCGCCAGCCCCCCCCTATCCCTACTACGCTGCAAAAATCCCTTCCTCACTCTCGGGGTCTTCCCGGCCCACACAAAACTCATGATACTCTTCTCAATCCTTTTGAAAAAAGCCTTCGTGATCACCACCGGGAGGCACTGAAACACAAAGAGGAATCTCGGGAGGACCACCATTTTAACCGCTTGTACCCTCCCTGCCAGTGACAGGGATACCATGTCCCATCTCTTGAAGTCCTCCTCCATCTGTTCCACCAACCGCGTTAAGTTTAACCTATGCAATGTACCCCAATTCTTGGCTATCTGGATCCCCAAGTAACGAAAGTCCCTTGTTACCTTCCTCAGCGGTAAGTCCTCTATTTCTCTGCTCTGCTCCCCTGGATGCACCACAAACAGCTCACTTTTCCCCATGTTCAGCTTATATCCTGAAAATTCTCCAAACTCCCCAAGTATCCGCATTATCTCTGGCATCCCCTCCACCGGGTCCGCCACATACACCAATAAATCGTCCGCGTAAAGAGATACCCGGTGTTCCTCTCTTCCCCCGAGTACTCCCCTCCACTTCCTGGAACCCCTCAATGCTATTGCCAGGGGCTCAATCGCCAGTGCAAACAGTAACGGGGACAGAGGACATCCCTGCCTCGTCCCTCTATGGAGCCGAAAATATGCAGACCCCCGTCCATTCGTGACCACGCTCGCCATCGGGGCCCTATACAGCAGCTGTACCCATCTAATATACTCATCTCCAAAGCCAAATCTCCTCAACACCTCCCACAAATAATCCCACTCCACTCTATCAAATGCTTTCTCGGCATCCATCGCCACCACGATCTCCGCTTCCCCCTCTGGTGGGGGCATCATCATTACCCCTAGCAGCCTCCGTATATTCGTATTCAGCTGTCTCCCCTTCACAAACCCAGTTGGGTCCTCATGGACTACCCCCGGGACACAATCCTCTATCCTCATTGCCATTACCTTGGCCAGAATCTTAGCGTCTACATTTAGGAGGGAAATAGGTCTATAGGACCCGCATTGCAGCGGGTCTTTTTCCTTCTTTAGGAGAAGCGATATCGTTGTCTCCGACATAGTCGGGGGCAGCTGTCCCCTTTCCTTCGCCTCATTAAAGGTTCTCATCAGTATCGGGGCAAGCAAGTCCACATATTTCCTATAAAATTCGACTGGAAATCCATCCGGTCCCGGTGCCTTCCCCGCCTGCATACTCCTAATTCCTTTCACTACTTCCTCTATCTCGATCTGTGCTCCCAGTCCCACCCTCTCCCGCTCCTCCACCTTAGGAAATTCCAGCCGGTCCAGGAAGCACATCATTCTCTCCTTCCCATCCGGGGGCCGAGCTTCGTATAATCTTTTATAGAATGCCTTGAACACTCCATTCACTCTCTCCGCTCCCTGCTCTATCTCTCCTTCCTCATCCCTCACTCCCCCTATTTCCCTCGCTGCTCCCCTTTTCCTCAATTGATGGGCCAGCAATCTGCTCGCCTTCTCCCCATACTCATACTGTACACCCTGTGCCTTCCTCCACTGTGCTTCTGCAGTACCCGTTGTCAGCAAGTCAAATTCTACGTGTAGCCTTTGCCTTTCCCTGTACAGTCCCTCCTCCGGTGCCTCCGCATATTGCCTGTCCACCCTCAGAAGTTCTTGCAGCAACCGCTCCCGTTCCCTACTCTCCTGCTTTCCTTTATGTGCCCTTATTGATATCAGCTCCCCTCTAACCACTGCCTTCAGCGCCTCCCAGACCACTCCCACCTGGACCTCCCCGTTATCATTGAGTTCCAAGTATTTTTCAATGCACCCCCTCACCCTTAGACACACCCCCTCATCTGCCATTAGTCCCATGTCCATTCTCCAGGGTGGACGCCCTTCTGTTTCCTCCCCTATCTCCAAGTCTACCCAATGTGGAGCGTGATCCGAAATGGCTATAGCCGTATACTCCGTCCCCCTCACCTTCGGGATCAACGCCCTTCCCAAAACAAAAAAGTCTATTCGCGAATAAACTTTGTGGACACAGTAGAAAAACGAAAACTCCTTACTCCTAGGTCTGCTAAATCTCCACGGGTCTACTCCTCCCATCTGCTCCATAAAATCTTTAAGTACCTTGGCTGCTGCCGGCCTCCTTCCAGTCCTGGACCTCGGCCTGTCCAGCCCTGGTTCCATCACCGTATTGAAATCTCCCCCCATTACCAACTTTCCCACCTCTAGGTCCGGAATGCGTCCTAGCATGCGCCTCATAAAATTGGCATCATCCCAGTTCAGGGCATATACGTTTACCAAGATCACCGTCTCCCCCTGTAGTTTGCCACTCACCATCACGTATCTGCCCCCGCTATCCGCCACTATGGTCTTTGCCTCAAACATAACCCGCTTCCCCACTAGTATAGCCACCCCCCTGTTTTTCGCATCTAGCCCCGAATGAAACACCTGCCCCACCCATCCTTTGCGTAGTCTAACCTGGTCTATAAGTTTCAAGTGCGTCTCTTGTAACATAACCACGTCTGCCTTAAGTTTCTTAAGGTGTGCGAGTACTCGTGCCCTCTTTATCGGCCCGTTCAGCCCTCTCACATTCCACGTGATCAACCGGGTTGGGGGGGCTTTTTACCCCCCCCCCCACCTTGTCGATTAGCCATCCCCTTTTTCCAGCTCCTCACCCGGTTCCCACGCAGCTGTGTCCCCCCCAGGCGGCGCCCCCCCGCCCACCCCACCCCGGCTCCCCCCTCTCCCCAGCAGCAGCAACCCAGTAACTCCCCCCTCCCCCCCCCCCCGCTAGATCCCCCATGTGGTAGTATGTATTTGTGCGCTACACCCCACTAGCGTAATTACTCCCCCCATGTTGCTCCCAGAAGTCAGCAAACTCTGGCCGACCTCGGCTTCCCCCCGTGACCTCGGCTCGCACCGTGCGACGCCCCCTCCTTCCTGCTTCCCTATTCCCGCCATGATTATCATAGCGCGGGAGCAAAGCCCGCGCTTCCCTTTTGGCCCCGCCCCCCATGGCCAACGCCCCATCTCCTCCACCTCCCTTCCTCCCTCCAACACCACCTGTGGAAGAGAGAAAAGTTACCGCATTGCAGGATTAATAACATGAAACTCATCTTTCCCCCCCCTTTTTCCCCCCTCTTCGCCCCCCATACTCGCCCCACCACTTTGTTTCAAACGTTATTTTTTAGTAACCCGCTTATTCCAGTTTTTCTTCCACAATAAAAGTCCACGCCTCATCCGCCGTCTCAAAGTAGTGGTGCCGCCCTTGATATGTGACCCACAGTCTTGCCGGTTGCAGCATTCCGAATTTTATCTTCTTTTTGTGAAGCACCGCCTTGGCCCGATTAAAGCTCGCCCTCCTTCTCGCCACCTCCGCACTCCAGTCTTGATATACGCGGATCACCACGTTCTCCCACCTACTGCTCCATCTCTTTGTCCTTAAAATGGAGAAATCTCACCACTATGGCTCTAGGAATTTCTCCTGCACTCGGTCCTCGCGCCATCACTCGGTATGCTCCCTCCACCTCCAGCGGACCCGCCGGGGCCTCCGCTCCCATTAACGAGTGCAGCATTGTGCTCACATATGCCCCGACGTCCGCTCCCTCCGCACCTTCAGGAAGACCAAGAATCCTCAGGTTGTTCCTCCTTGCGTTGTTTTCCAGTGCCTCCAACCTTTCCACACATCGTTTATGGTGTGCCTCGTGCATCTCCGTCTTCACCACCAGGCCCTGTATATCGTCCTCGTTCTCGGCAGCCTTTGCCTTCACGACCCGAAGCTCCCGCTCCTGGGTCTTTTGCTCATCCTTTAGCCCTTCGATCGCCTGTAGTATCGGGGCCAACAGCTCTTTCTTCATTTCCTTTTTAAGCTCTTCCACGCAGCGTTTCAAAAACTCGTGTTGTTCAGGGCCCCATGTTAAACTGCCACCTTCCGACGCCATCTTGGTTTTTGCTTGCCTTCTTTGCCGCTGCTCTAAAGGATCCACCGCAATCCGGCCACCTTCCTCTCCTTTTTCCATCCGTATCCAGGGGGGATTCCCTTCTGCTTTACTGCACAGTGTTTTTAGCCGTTAAAATTGCCGTTGGGGCTCTTATTAAGAGCCCAAAAGTCCGTTCCACCGGGAGCTGCCGAAACGTGCGGCTTAGCTGGTCATCGCCGCACCCGGAAGTCGACAAATGATTTTTAAGGGGGGGGGGGGTTTGCTTCATCCTTTCCAACCGTCCTGATGAGGGGGGGTGCCAAGGAGTGTGGAAGTCCCAATTATCTCCCAACTTCTCATGGTTTCTTGTAAGACCGTAGAGCTAAAGTGACTTCCCCTGTCCGAGTCTATATT